>NW_016158959.1:52981-61955 GCF_001687245.7 Rhagoletis zephyria | reverse complement strand
TTTAAGAAGATATGATCTAAATGAAATAAAAGATTTTGTTTTTGTGGAAGATGAAAGCATCATATCTGAGGATGATTTCTGCGATAACATTGAAGATATTGGCGATGATAATAATAAATAAGAAATATTCTTTGCTTGTCTAAAACTAAAAATAAAGTTTATGTTTAAGCTAATTACATGAAATTATTCGAATTTTTTACTTCAGGATATATGGGAGGTGGGCGTGTCCTTTGAGATAATTCCATATAATTAAACACAGTTTTCAGTTATATATCAGAGACAAATCGAGCCAAATTTGGTTCAATTCCAACAACAATTTTGGAAAATATAAGTTTTTTTCATTTCAGGATATATGGAAGGTGGGCGTGTCCTTGGGCTGATTTTCTCAAAACTTAGTTTTTTTCTTAGTCTACTTACGTTAACTATCTCTACCAATTTTCATTTACCTACTATAACTCCTTCTATTTTTGGCCAACGCTTATATGAAGTCGCGACACTGTGCGCCGCCGCCTTTTTTTGGCATTCCTCACGCGCCGCCGCCGAGTTGCGAAAATATCGGCGCGGCGGCGGCGTTCGGCGCCTAAGGAATTTTGTACAAAATTTTCAGGATGCATGTACATTGAAATACATCGTTTGAAGGAACTAAATACTACTTGTATAAAAACACAATTTTACGAAATGAAAATTACATTTTTAAAGGAGTTTTTTCATAATTTGGACCACTGGACAAGAACATGATCTCCTTTATTTTTCCAAAACGAGCGTAACTCAGAAAAAACATAGGTTACATATCTTTCGATCGAAAGCGTTTATTATAGTTAAATTAAGATCGAATAGTGGTAATCTAATGATTTTTTTCGCAGTAGACAATTCTTTTCAATACTACTTTGTTATACACATACTACAACAACAAGAAATTTAAAACACTTCAAAAATTTTAATGCCAATATCTCAGAAAGCAGTTTTAACAGAAGACAAGACAAGTTTCCTGTGTATTTTTATACCCAAGCGCACTTGTGTACAAGGGTATATTAACTTTGTTAACATAACGGTTGTTTTTAACAGCCAAACCGAATCGAGATAGATATAGACAACTGTATACATAAATGCTTAGAATGAATAGAGAAGTCGATTAGGCCATGTCTGTCTGTCCATCCATCTGTCCGTCTGTCCGTCCGTCCGTGTACACGATAACTCGAGCAAAAATTGAGATATCTCAACGAAATTTGGTATGTAGGTTTCCATTTATCCAAGGTAGGTTGGTATTGAAAATGAGCGAAATCGGACTGTAACCACGCCCACTTCCCATATACCGGTAATTTTCAGAAATGCGAAAACTGCGATATTTTAGTAACTACTAAAGATTATTCACTCAAAATTGATATTTACAATAAATTTTAAACGAAAAATAAGAATATTATAAATCTTTGGAAAATGTGCGTAGCCACGCCCACTTATGGTTACATGTGCATACCTTGCTAACCGCTGCACCAATTTCTTTCGAACTTGGCACAGTAGTTGACCTTGATACAGCATACCAAATGGTCGAAAATTTTCAAAATCGGACAATAACCACGCCCACATCCCATATAACGGTAGTTTAGAGAAATACAAAATCTTCGATAAATCAGTAAATATTAAAGCTAATTTATTCAAAATTGATGCGTGGAACAATTCTATACCAAGAAATACTTTTATAATAAAATTTTGCAAAAAAGGGCGTAGCGCCGCCCACTTATGATCACATATATGTATCTCGGTAACCGTTCCACAGATTTGTACCAAACTTGGTATGGTTATTGTGCTTGCCATATAAAAGCAAAACGTTGAAAATTATCCAAATCGGAATAAAATTACTTCCGCTTTTCTTATAACGGTAACTTAAAGAAATGCTTGAAACTTCAATATCTCGGAATTTAGGGACGCTAATTTTCTCAAAATTGATACACCCCGGCTGACCATGTAGCGTAGCTTTCGGAAAGGTGAAAAACATATATTTAATACTTTTTAGACTTTCTTACTTGTTTTTTAAATATTTTAAACAGACTTTCAATAAAAAGCAAACACTTTTTTTTTGCTAATTTTTACATTTGTATTTTATTCTGGGGTCCCACATACGTATACAAGTACTAGGTGGACGTCTGAAAAACACATTAGCATTCTGTAGTGGTGGTCAAACCCCAGGAAGGTTTTGCTCCCTCGCATCCAGGGGTTCGGAGCGTAGTGGAGCAAAGGAACAGAGAGCTAAGGAGCAAAGGATTTTAGCTGGAGCGCAGCTGGAGCAAAGAGCTAAGCAAATTAATTTGTTCCTTAGCTCCTTAAAAAAAAAAATTCAATATTTTGTTTTTGTTGTTTTCTAGCCTAGTAACGATTTATTTTGAAATAATTTTATTGGTGTTTTTCAACAAAAAAATTTGGTAATAACGGCCTCAAGCTCAATAAAAATTAAAAAAAAAATTTCAGTTAATAAATTTACTTAAATTATTATTTTTTGTCACTGAAAAAAAAACTGTGTTAAATGAATTTCCATTATGTATATTTAATTAACTTGGAATTTTTTTTAGTTTTCTTTTGGATGCAGAAGTGTATACACATATCTAGAAACATTTCTGCATCGGGTTTGGTGGTTAGGGCTTGATATGTAAATAAATAAATAAAAAAAGTTGTTTATTGGGAGCGGGAGTGGATCAAGAGCGGAGCTCGGAGCGAAACAAAATACCGGAGCAAAGCTAGAGCGGAGCGATGAAAAAAAACCTTTGCTCCGATGCCCTGCTCGCATCGCAATGTTTTCTGCACAGTGTTAAAGTTCCTTTTTTTTGGTTAAAATTAGTATTATTTTTCATTACATTCGGTTCTCCTTAGAACCCACATTTTTTTTTAACAGTGGGTCAAAAAGGACCGTTCTGGTTCGAGTTGATGGGTTAAACTTTTGGAAAAAAGTAGACAAACCTTGTTTTCAATATGTAATCCCAAAAAAATCGTAAGAACTCGTAATTTAACATAACGGTTAATAAGATTTTTGCAAAAATTTATTGATAGCGACATAAATTACCCCAATAACTTAACTCTTTAAATTTTTTTATTTCTTAAAGTTTAAATATTACATACGGATCTGTAGAGAACATAGAGAGCTATTTGTATATGTATGTATTTATCTCAGACCTTCTTTTGTTCGCCCAGTCATCAGCGCCAGACAGTCAACATTTTAATTCAAGTAGGAAGTAAAGTAACTTAAAGTTAAAACTAATTCAATTAATGAATTAAATAGAATTATAATCTGAATTGGAAGGGCGAATACCTAACGCTGACGAGATGACATTATAAGATTAGTACCCTCATGGCTCTTTGGAATCTACCTTATGGGAAGCAGCGCCGGCGTCTCCAAACGCGCCGGCGTCGCCGCCGCCGCCGATTGTTTTTGAAGTTGACCACGACGCCGCCGCAAAGCCTGTCGGCGTGAACCTATACTTCCTATAGCCAAATATGAGTTTTCACAAAAAGCGGACTTAAATTAGATGATAATGGGTCTTTCTTTGTAGGACTTTCTTTTTGTTGGCAACTAAACTGCCAAAAATTTTTAACTATTCACAATACTAATTGCATTAAAAAATAAAAGTCCAGGAATAAAATTGTCACTGAATCGGGTTTCGATACAAGTACTATCTTCCGATACCTACTCAGTACTCGGTTCAAAAGTATCGATACCAAAATTGCTTGGTATCGGACGAAAAGTATTGAGTATGTACTTGTACTTACTAGTATCGTTTTGTCCCTACTGAAAACAGTCAAAGTTGTCTGAAGGTAACAAAGGTGTATGCGAAAATTGTGGTTCCGTTGTACTATCAGAATTCTCAGTTGTGTATCTTTGCTCAGATTCGGTAAAGTTCCTGAGCTCTTTTGCTAGCGGCTATAAAAAAAGCGCAATTTTGTGCAAATCTGTTAAGTTTTCAACAGCAACTGTTTTTAAATAATAAAGCAACTTATTTTTCAAGTCTCTTATAAAGCCTATGTCTTTTGAGGTAACAGTGCATTTCTTTTGTAGACTAGTTATATAAATGTATATCAGGTCGATAATTAAATAATTTAGTAAAACTAATATATTTAAAAAAAATACTTCATCAATATCCATTTTTTTCAAAATTATCGTATTCTCTACTAATTGTTGGAAGTCAATGAGTGTCATTCGATTGCTCGACTTGCTTTTCATAGCAGCATTTTTCACTCGCTTGACTTGATTTGGAAAGAGTATATCAATGCCATATTTGAAATGAAATGAGTACACTGCAGCTAAACATTGATTTCAAAACTAACTATGAATCTCACTGTTTGTACGGTATTTCCCACTACCCGTATACAGTTCACAGCAATGAGTTCATACTGTTTAGATGGAAGGGAGTAAACTCATGGTGTTGTTTGGTACATACATATCTACATATATACTTTTTCTTTTACATGCACTCCAATTATTTTGATATCTCGTATGATTTCTTTTCTTCAGTGGAATATTAACGGTTATTTTAATAATTATGTTAATCTTGAGTTGTTAATAAAAACCCTTAACCCATCCGTGGTGCTTTTAAATGAAACTCACTTTGCCAGTGGCGTATCAGCACATACCCCTAAAGCGTACATAGGTTATTTGTACTATCTCCCTCACAATGCTATTTCCAAACAAGGTATTGCTATCCTTGTGAAGAGAAACCTCCCCTACATTCCCATTCCCCTCCCCCTTTCCATTATTTCCTCGCTAGCAATAGAAATTCAAACCCCAAATAAAATTTCAATAGCCTGTGCTTACTGTCCTCCTAACCAAATTTCCAGAGTACAGACTTTACTAATCTTTTTCCACCAGGCCCTCACCCCTTTATTTTGGCTAGCGACTTCGACGCTTGGAGTCCACTTTGGAGTTCTGTTTCGGCGAATGCCAGAGGACGTGCAATTGAAGACGCCATTTTAATCTCCAACAGTGTCATTTTAAATGATGGATCCCCTACCCACTTCTCCACCCATAATACCTTGACCCATATTGATCTTACCCTCTGCTCTGCATCCCTCTCCCCCAAAGTGTCATAGCGCCTCTTAGATGACCTTCATTGTAGTGACCATTTTCCTATTATTTTCACTATCCCTTCCCGTCCTTTAAAGTTTTTCAAACCTAGGGTCTACTTCAAAACTGACTTAGCTGACTGGGCAAAATTTTAATACGCCTGCGAAACGTTTTCCTGCTCCTTTCCTGTTTCGTCTAACATCAATCAGGAAACATCCTGCATTCAAAAAATCACTCGCTCTGCAGCCAACAAAGGAATCCCACTTACACCAACTAGACCAATCCGACCAAGTCCGTTATGATGGAGCAGTGAACTTTCAAAATTAAGAGAGAGCAAACAATATGCGTGGCGTGAGTTCAAGCGCAATCATACCTCCACAAACCTCATTCTGTACAAGAAAGCCAACGCGCTTTTTCGCTGAGTACTAAAGCTGCCAAGGTCGCATGCTTCAGAAAATGTACCAGCACCATTACTGCCTCTTCTGGTACTAAAAAAGTTTGGCCTGACATAAGAAAGCTTACAGGTCTACCCTCGCATTCCCCTCTCTCCTTCCTAAAATCCCCGAATGGCAATCTACTATATCCTCGTGATATAGCTCTAGAATTGGCCTCTCATTTTTCCAACTCCTCTTCTGATTCCAATTTTCCACCTGAATTTACAGCTACTAAGCTTGCCCTACTCCGCGCTCCTCGCCCATCCCCTAATGGACTGACGTCGTCGGCTAGACAATTGGATGCCGATCTTACGCTGCTGGAACTACGATCTGCCCTTTCGGCGGTTAAAGGTAGAACCCCGGGTTTTGATAAAATTTCATACCCCATTATGAACCATCTTCGTATGTCCCTTCTTTCACACCTTCTCAGACATTATAATAACATATTTAAAGTAGGCCACTATCCCCACCTTTGGAAAACTAGTTCAGTCATTCCCATTTTAAAAGTTGGCAAACCCTCGTCTGAAGTTAACAGTTATCGTCCCATATCTCTCCTCCCTTGCTTAGGTAAACTGTCAGAGAAAATTATTGCTACCAGACTTTCATGGTTTGTAAACTCAAAAAAATTCATTCATCACAACCAGGTTGCTTTTAAGAAAGGTCAGGGTACGCTTGATGCCCTCTTACATCGTGACCACGTTATTTCTGATGTCCTGTCCTGTAGGAATCATATATCTTTGATATCACTGGATTTTTTAAAAGCTATAGATCGCATTGGAATCCATGTATTTTAAGACAACTAGATAAATGGAAGGTTGGGCCGAGAATCTTCAATTTTATAAAATCCTTCCTGTCCAATCGTAAGGTCAGTGTTCTAATTTCCAACATCCGATCTCCTACCTTATCCCTTGATAACGGCACACCGCAGGGTTCTCCCCTTCCTGTTATTCTTTTCAAAATAGCTTTCAATGAACTTAGTGTAATTTTTTTGGATTTTCCGACGGTTTCCCATCAAATATATGCTGATGACGTATTATTATTTTCTAAAAGCTCTGACCTGCACACAGTAATGTCTACCTTTTCAAATATCCTATCCCGAATTTCCCATTGGTCCCTTTCTTCAGGCGCTTCTTTTTCTTCTAGTAAATCTTAAATTACTCCATATTTGTAAGAAACGTAGTTGTTCTATTCCTTTGTGCAATTTTAACGGTGTAAACATTATTTGTGAAGATTCACTTAAGTTTTTAAGTTTAGTATTAGATTCTAAGTATTCTTTCAAAGAACACTGTAAATACTGTCTTCATTCGGAAACATCACGCACTCGAACACCNTGCTGGAACTACGATCTGCCCTTTCGGCGGTTAAAGGTAGAACCCCGGGTTTTGATAAAATTTCATACCCCATTATGAACCATCTTCGTATGTCCCTTCTTTCACACCTTCTCAGACATTATAATAACATATTTAAAGTAGGCCACTATCCCCACCTTTGGAAAACTAGTTCAGTCATTCCCATTTTAAAAGTTGGCAAACCCTCGTCTGAAGTTAACAGTTATCGTCCCATATCTCTCCTCCCTTGCTTAGGTAAACTGTCAGAGAAAATTATTGCTACCAGACTTTCATGGTTTGTAAACTCAAAAAAATTCATTCATCACAACCAGGTTGCTTTTAAGAAAGGTCAGGGTACGCTTGATGCCCTCTTACATCGTGACCACGTTATTTCTGATGTCCTGTCCTGTAGGAATCATATATCTTTGATATCACTGGATTTTTTAAAAGCTATAGATCGCATTGGAATCCATGTATTTTAAGACAACTAGATAAATGGAAGGTTGGGCCGAGAATCTTCAATTTTATAAAATCCTTCCTGTCCAATCGTAAGGTCAGTGTTCTAATTTCCAACATCCGATCTCCTACCTTATCCCTTGATAACGGCACACCGCAGGGTTCTCCCCTTCCTGTTATTCTTTTCAAAATAGCTTTCAATGAACTTAGTGTAATTTTTTCGGATTTTCCGACGGTTTCCCATCAAATATATGCTGATGACGTATTATTATTTTCTAAAAGCTCTGACCTGCACACAGTAATGTCTACCTTTTCAAATATCCTATCCCGAATTTCCCATTGGTCCCTTTCTTCAGGCGCTTCTTTTTCTTCTAGTAAATCTTAAATTACTCCATATTTGTAAGAAACGTAGTTGTTCTATTCCTTTGTGCAATTTTAACGGTGTAAACATTATTTGTGAAGATTCACTTAAGTTTTTAAGTTTAGTATTAGATTCTAAGTATTCTTTCAAAGAACACTGTAAATACTGTCTTCATTCGGAAACATCACGCACTCGAACACCTAAAATATCTTCAGCTATCTACAAGTGTTCTATCTACGCAAAAGAGAATTGCTTGCCGGCCAAATTATCGTTACCAAGATACAATCTTCGCCCTCCTTGGTTACTAAATAAATCTTCTTTGATAAATGAAATTTGCAGTATACTCAAACGTCAAGCTGTGAAGCTGTGTGTTTCTGTGATCTGTTTAAATTTTGTGTTTTATAAAGCTNCGTCAAGCTGTGAAGCTGTGTTTTTCTGTGATCTGTTTAAATTTTGTGTTTGATAAAGCTGTTTACGCTTATTAAAGTAAAAAATTAAAAAAAGTGTTAATAAACTTCTGGTGCACAATTTAAAGATAAGTAAAGCATCAAAATTTCCTGTAAATTTTATTAATTTAACTTGATATTCTTAACTGCATGTGCCGAGTATTTTTTTTTCATATAATATATTGTTGTTGTACAATTGTTTTNGAAGGATCTGTCGGTGCTTGTTGAGAAATTTAAGCATTACGAAAAAATGTTTAGGTCTTTCACTTGTCTCGACAACCCTCCGCCCTCTGAGGATAGCCGAGAAAATAAAGGTGGGCGTGTTAGTAGTCCACCTATAAAGACAGCCACGGATTCTAGTAAAAAAAATCCTCCATCCCAGTCCTTGGAACTTATTAATCTATCTTCTCCATACCCTCAGGCGTTGGAGCCTCCGATATCTAAAGCCATATCTACTAGGTCTACTTCTAAAAATAGTCAAACCGTTGATTTAACAGTGTTGCCATCAACATCTCAAGCTGCACTGTCTAACTTAGTTCGTCCTAATAATTCGGAGCCCCGCACATCAGAAATCATTACCAAAAAGGTGGTTGTAATTCCTCCGAGAAGACCAATCTTTGTCTCTAGATTTGCTAAAGATACTTCTTCGGATGATATAAAGTCATACATATCGACTAAAATTAGAACTAAAGATGTATTTATTCGTAAATTTAATTTTAAATACGATCGCGATATTTCATCTTTTAAAATTGATGTAGCTTCCGAAGATTTTGATTCACTACTAAATAGTTCATTTTGGCCGACCGGGGCGTTTGTTCGCGAGTTTGAGTATAAACCTAATAAAAGTAATAATAACGTAGCTAAAATTTCTAATCTTAATTCGGATTCAAAAAACTAACTCG
>NW_016158959.1:32769-52664 GCF_001687245.7 Rhagoletis zephyria | reverse complement strand
GTGTAATACAAACTATATGCCACTAAACCTTCAAAAATTTTAAGTTATGTGTTTCTCTCGGAGGGCTGTTCAACCATCTGTTTATTCAATATCAAATTATAATCTGGAGCAGGTATTCAATTTTATCGATCTTGGTATCACAATGGATTCCAAACTAAATTTCAACCATCATATTAATGTTACAGTCAATAAAGCCAAAGGCGTTTTTGCATTTGTAAGGCGATGGTCAAAAGAGTTCAAAGATCCTTAAGTTACAAAAGCTCTTTTTACCAGTTTAGTTAGACCTATACTAGAATACGGATCTATTGCTTGGAATTTGGAATCCCCGCTACCAAGTTCATTCAGAAAGGATTGAATCAATTCAAAAACAATACTTGCTTTTTGCATTGCGTAATTTTAACTGGGATTCGGATTACAATCTCCCCCCTTACACAAGTCGTTTAAAGCTAAAAGCTAGGTATAATATTTATCGTAAAATTAATGACAGGCTTGATTAATAGCCCGGCCCTCCTGACTGAGGTAAATTTTAATGTTCCTTCTCGAGTGTCAAGACACTTTCGAGCTCTATTCTTAAAGCCTTGCAAAGTAATTTTGAACTAAACGAATCATTCCGTGGTTTATTTCAAAATTTTACCTGTCATTCCAGCACGTTTGACGTATCGGACTCGATTTTTACTATAAAGAAAACTATTATTTCCACTCTCAATAATTGAAATACTATCTATAGCATATCCAATCAGCTGATGAATTTGATTCTGTAGCTGAATAGTTTTAGATCTCGACACTTAACAAACTCCTGTTTCCACTACTCGGCACCAAAAAACTAAAAAAAAAGGTTCCGTACGTCATGCGGACTGCGCCCCTCGTGTCGGTTGGGCGGGAATGGAGGGTAAAAAGCCGTTTGGATTAATTAATTAAGCTATTTCGAAAAGTCCAACACCACATCTACTGAATATGATGCCTCTTTTTTTTTGATATATCAGCTCGTTCTAAAGCTACTGGTTGGCAACTGCTATTCACTGATGGCTCCAAGGCAGATTACACTTCATTTGCCGTTGTTAAAGAAAATGGTGAAAATATATCTTATGGTTTACTTTTTCCTTTTTGTTCTATTTTTACTGCTGAAGCTACTGCCATTCTCCACGCCATGCAATATGCTACAAAAGCTTATGGCAAATTCATCATATGCTCGGACAGTCTATCTTGCTTCCAAGCTGTAAAAAACCTGAATAATCACAACTACATAATTGGGTGCATAAGGAATATCATGATTATCCACCCTCTCAAAATTGGGCTGATGTGGGTGCCTGGGCATACCGGTATCAGCAGCAAAATTTTTGCAGACTAAGCGGCAAAAGATATGAGCTTCACTCCTGTTATGACTTCTAGTCTATTTTGTAAAAATGATATCCATCGATTTATTGTGCAGCAGAGACAAGACAAGATACTTTCTGAGTGGGTGAATTACATGCATCATTATGCTAGAATCAACCCTAGCCACACCAAACCTTGCTACCCATCATCTATTCCGTCCAACTACATCACGCCTTATACGAGACTCCGTATCGGTCACAGTATCATTACGAATGCTCATCTGCTGCAAGGAACACAACCCAATTTATGCCCATTTTGCGACGCCCCAGTCAGTGTGCTACACCTATTGGTTTTCTGTCCTGAATTGGAAGTTCATAGACGGCAAAATTTTGACTATACTAATCCCTTACAGTTACTAATGAATCCTTCCCACGGTAACGTCTCTAAAATATATAAATTCCTGAAGGACTCAGATCTTCTCCGTCGTATATAATCAGTCAAGTCCTCACTGGCCAGCCGAAAGCCTATGTAGCTAGTGCTGCGTTCTTTAGTTTGTATAATATTGTTTTTATAATATACGCTTTGTTAAAATAAAGAAAAAATAAATAAATAAATAAATAAATAAATAAAAATAAATAAAATTTCTATATGAGAACCAGGATTGCCACTGAAAAACTTTCCTACCAAGAGCGAGTTCAAAAACCTACCAAAATGGTTTCTTTCCTCCAATTTCTTTTCATTAAGAAAACGGCGTTTGACAGCATTAAATACATTTATTTTTTCTGGTTCTTATACTTAAAATAAGATATCCAGTAAACAAAAAGATCAGAATACCTACACCTATTGGTTTTCTGTCCTGAATTGGAAGTTCATAGACGGCGAAATTTTAACTATACTAATGCCTTACAGTTACTAAGGAATCCTTCCCATGGTAACGTCTCTAAAATATATACATTCCTGAAGGACTCAGATCTTCTACGTCGTATATAATCAGTCAAGTCCTCACTGGCCAGCCGAAAGCCTATGTAGCTAGTGTTGCGTTCTTTAGTTTGTATAATAATATTGTTTTTATTATATACGCTTTGTTAAAATAAAGAAAAAAAATAAAAATAAAGAAAATTTCTATATGAGAACCAGGATTGCCACTGAAAAACTTTCCTACCAAGAGCGAGTTCAAAAACCTACCAAAATGGCTTTTTTCCTTCAATTTGTTTTCATTAAGAAAACGGCGTTTGACAGCATTAAATACATTTATTTTTTCTGGTTCTTATACTTAAAATAAGATATCCAGTAAACAAAAAGATCAGAATAATAGCTATGATATACATACAGCATACATACGGTGACCATCCGTTCTGTTTTTTGCAGGGCCGTACTGTTTTTCAAAGGTCGGTCCTGCGTCGTTTTTCAAACCTGAAAACCCTGAAAATGTACTGATTTTTTCCAAGTGTCTTGCATTTGTCCCGCTTTAATTCGTTATTTTAAAATTATCGGACAATGGATGGATTTTTAAAAAAAGTGTGTTTTGGTACTTTTCGTAGCTTTTCTTCAATATCTCATGAAAAAATCTCCCAATCAACGTAAGCGAAGGGTATTGATGTGCCTCTTACCAAAATATATAACTTGTGGCGACTTCAATGAAAATTATTAGTGCTAGAGGCGACCATTTGCATTTGTCATTATTTTAAAAACTCGATAAGGAAGATATATCATTACAGTAAATTTTGAGCCAAAGATAATGGAAATCGGATTAGAAATGTAGATGCTATGGAGCGCAATCTGCACAAATTATATTTTTTTGTAAGGGGCACTTTGTAACTACTCATCGTTCACGTCGAATTTTGACAAATAACTGCGAAAAGTACCAAAAAACAAAAAAATAATCTTTTAAAGATTTTTACTTTTCGTGTAAGCTATTGTAATTATAAAATGTTTTACTATACTTTTATAAATATTCATGTAAAAAAAGATTAATATATTAAAGTTTAAAATGTAATAAGAATTTAGAATCATAAATACTCTTTTGATATTTTTATACTACGTAAATATATGTGTGCATATTTCTGAAAAATTTTCCTTCATTATGAATCCATATTTATGGTCACCGTAAGCATACACAAAAAAGTGGTGTGTGCTTATAACCAGACACACCTACCGACATGTATTTCGACCCACTGAATCCGAATTAGAGGTGGCAGATATTTGCGCATCTGTGACTTTGTCACGGTTACTCAAAAGTTACGAGTTACAATTTCCAAAAAGTCACCGTGACAGCATGAATCAAATAAAAAGATTACGTTTTCCGATTGGCAACCATATTGTAAACAAAGAACAGCTGATGGTCGTGACGTAGTTCGACCCATTCTACATTTGTTTACATTGTGCTTAGAAAAGTGATGAGCGAAAGTTTTTTTCAATTTCGAGCGGTAATAGTGATTTTTTTTTATTAAAATGAAGTGCGCGGTCGTTAATTGTGCAAGTTCGCATACAACAAAAAACAAAAAAAAAATAGGATTTTTTACGTTCCCGAAGGATGAGAGAATCCGAAAGCAGTGGGTGCATTTCTGCCGCAGGGAAGTGAATACAAAAAACGCGCGAATTTGTAGCGAACATTTTCTTCCCGAAGACTTGGAGAATCAAGTACAATTCGAAATGGGTAAGAAATGTGTTCGAGATTTAATAATAATTATTACACTACGTTAATATGCGCAGGGTGGGTTTGCAAAATATAGGGTACTTAAACCCTGCGCCATACCCACAACTACCGTGGAAGCCAAACCTCCTTCAACTGTAGCACGAAATTATCGGTTTATACAACGATCAAACAAAAAACTAGTTGCGTAGCTACTATTGGCCCCGACCGTTTCTGCAGAATATATTGACGTTACCGATACGGTAGATGCGGTAGAAAGTGAGAAAATGGAAGATGCGCCCGATACCGTGGAGCCTGCAATGTTTACGTGTGCCTCAGAGCAAATTTTAATTGAAAAAATTAAGCAATTGAGACCCTCATAATAAGTATAAACAATTTCTACTAATATATAAGAATAATATTTTTCTTGTATGTCTACAGTGATACGTTAAAATTTTACTTTAAGTGAGCAACAATTAAAGCGTGACAAAGAACTGGCTCCCCTCGAGATAATAATAATAATATTAATAATAATCCCAACGGTTTTTACCCTCCATTCCCGCCCATCCGCACGAGGGGCGCATGACGTACGGTACCAGTATTTTCAATTTTTGCGCCGAGTCACGATAGGCAGGAGTTTGTTAAGTGTCGAGATCTAAAACTGTTCAGCTACAGAACTATATCAGCCGATTTTATGTCTTTATTATACCTTTCATGAACATGAAATGGTATAATAACTTTGGTCCGATGTTTGTAAGTACCAGAGTAAGAAGAGATAGACCCATTAAAATGTATACTTAAATCATCAGAACGTCGAGCTGAGTCGATTTAGCCATGTCCGTCTGTCTGTCTGTCTGTCTGTCTGTCCGACTGTTTGTATGCAATCTAGTCTCTCATTTTTCGATATATCCGGATGAAATTTGACAGGTGAGTGTATTTTTATAATGTATTAATCATTTGTCGTAACCGGAAGAATCGGACCACTATAACATATAGCTCCCATACAACTGATTGTTCAGATATGAGATTTTTCATTAATATTTTTCGTTATAACTCCTCCATTTAAGTAGCTAAGAATACTTTGAGTGAAAATGGCGAAGTTTGGGTCGCTATAACCTATAGCCTCCATACAAGTGATTGTTCAGATTCGAGATTCTTTGTTATAGCTTCTCCATATATGCAGCTGGAGACATGAAATTTCGCAATATTTTCACTAATTACCAACAGGAAGTTTACAGTAAAATTAACAAAGATCGGGTCACTGTAACCTGTTTATATCCTCCATACAACTGATTATTCAGATATGGGGTTTTGCTGCAAAACTCATTCATTTTGACTGATAAAACAGATCATTTCGTAAGCTATTATATAAAAAATAATACAAAGTCTACTGAGGAAAACGTCATAATCTATGCTGTATAAGCTTTATCTCTTATACCTCCGATTGTTCAGATACCAGTTATTACGATATATCTCCTTTATGTAGGAGTCTAAACCCATTAAAATTGTGTTACCGGTTTACATACCGATCACACAGCAGTGAAAATCATTTAGGTTGGTGCTATATAAGGTATATGTTCCATACCTCTGATTGTTTAGATATGGGTTTTCATATATCCTCCTCTCCTCTATTTAGGTATTCTGTAAATATATAAATTTTTTCCAATGCAGTAATTTGTTAAATTAAAATTTTCAGATGCTCATGAAAGGTATGAAGCCTTCGGCATAGCCGAAGCCAGCGCTGCTCTTACTTATTTTAATGATTCATTTATTGAGAGAGGACAGTATCGATTTCTTAATGCTGAAAAGCGGATCTGATATATCAAACGTGCTGGAATGAGAGTTAAAATCCTGGCATAAGCAACGGAGTGGGTCGCGCAATTTAAAATTAGTTTTACAAGCTTTCAGAAATAGGGGACAAAAGTGGGGGGGAGGGAACATTAAGGCCAACTTCGCCCAGAAGAAGCGGACTTGAAATTGAGCCTGTTAGTATTTTAACTATAAAAATTGTACCAAGCATTTGCCTGCGGCTGGAAAGTGTAGGAAGATTAATAAGTTTTAATCGGCTCGTATAAGGTGGAAGGTTATATTGAGAATCCCAACGGAAATTTCTTAAAGCAAAAAGTAGGAATTGTTTTTGAATTGATTCTATCTTGTCTGAGTAAATTTGATAACTTGGATTCCAAACCACCGAACCGTATTCCAGAATTGGCCTAACTAATGTTGTTAACAGGGTTTTAGTGATATGAGGGTCACAAAATTCTTTTGACCATCGTCAAACCTTTAGCTTTCTAGACTGTCACATTAATATGAAGATTAAAATTAAGCTTAGGATCCATTGTGATACCAAGGTCCACAAAATTGTATATCTGTTCCAGGTTATGGTTACCTATAGTATAAGAAGCGGGATGAACAGCTCTTCGCGAGAAGCACATTACTTTACATTTCTTATGATTTAGAGGCATAAGATTTACTTGACACCAGTAAGCCATGCTTTTATAAGTCTGATTGTAGCAAAGACCTTTCTTTAATTGAAACGTACGATTTATAAAGCTTTACTTCATCTGCATACATTAAGATTTTGGGGAAATATCGTTTATAAAAAGCAAGAAAAGAATCGGGCCTGGGTGACTACCTTGAGGGACTCTTGAAATAAACTCAATGACGGCATAGATAGTATTTTTAAACATTACCCTTTCTGATCCATCATAGAGGTATGAAGAGATCCAACGTAGAAAATTAGGTGGAAGACCAAGAAGATCAAGTTTATAGATGAGCAACGAGTGGCACACTTTGTCAAATGCTTTACTGAAGTCAGTATATATAACATCAACAGTTTTGCTTTCACTAAATGCTTTTGAGATATAGGATGTTAATTGAAGTAAATTTGTAGAAGTTGATTTGCCCTTGCAAAATCCATGTTGACTATATGAAATGCTAGAAAGAGATGGAATGTGTCGTAATCCGGGTTAATAAAGCCCAGTTCGAACACCGAAATATTGAGAAGTTACGGTCCATTTTCACTGACGGCCAGACAAAAAAATTAAAGGGCGGGTAAAAAAGGCAGAACTGGTCTGAGCAAGACATATCAAGTTCGATCACACTCTATTGGGCTAGTGCGAAAGTCTACAGATTTCAAAAAAAGAATGGGTTCCGCTTCCTGCTATACGAACTCTGCAAAAGTGGGCACAAAATGTGCAAATTAATCCTGGTATAATTGAGCAAGTGATTAAGTTGTTATCTTGAACTACACTAATGGACGAGAAACAAATAATAGGTTTGTATAGTAACTTCTCCAGTAAAACATTGCAGCCAGAGCGTAAAAGCAAAATAGAGCGTAAAATTAACAAGAAGATAAAACTAGCAGAAAAAGATACTGAACGCAAAACTAGTAAAAACTTGCAAGTGAATAGTTGTTGCACCCTTTTGATATTCTGCTGTAAACATTTTACTATTTATAAATCAATTTTAAACTCTTTGCTTTTCACACAAGCACTTACACAGCCTAGTACATCATTAATATTTTGATTTCCACTCATTTTACTTTTGTTTGCGCTAAACCAATTCAACAAATGGCGGCTTTTGACATATATTCTTTTTCTTCTTCTGCTAGCTAATTTCTGCTAGTAAAAATTTCACTAGCACGAATTTGCAGCTCTCCCGTGTTATTACGCTCTCGATTCAGCGCTCTTGCAAATTTTTTGGGTTATCATACACTTTTCCAGTAAAAATTTGCAGGTTCCAGTACAAATTGGTACTGGGGCCCTATTCTGTAACTCGAATCGAAAGTTGATTCTATTCGAATTTGTTATTCGATTCGAATTTGGTTTAGCATTCTGTAAAAGTTTCGGATCGAGTTTCTAGTTTTGCGAAAGTTGTGCCACCCTGTGCCAGAATTTTCGAATGTCAAACGTCAAAATACGTAGAAGGAAAACAAGTAAACAACTACATAATTTAAATTAAACAATTGTTATTCATTTTATCAACAAACAAAAAATGGATTCTGTTGCATTGTGGATGGACGAAGAAATTAATGAAGAGAGAAATGCAAGAAGGGCTATAAGAGATCATTTTAATATTGATGAATTATCGGAAAGAAGGTAAATGCATACATATGTAATGTAACCGGCTATAAATTTAACTTATTAATGATTATATATTTGAAAATATAGCTTCATAAAAAATTTTCGGCTTTCCAAGGATGCCTTCAATTATGTGTTGAGAAGCATAGAACACGAATTACATGCACCTATAAGATCTACGGCAGTAACTCCGACAGTAAAACTTGCTGCTCCTCTAAAATTTCTAGGACAAGGGGGCTATCAGCACCAAATAGGGCAAGACCGTTTTGCAGGATTAGCGCAATCCACGACTTCTAAATGTATCACGGAAGTAGTCAATGCGATTGAAAAAACTTTATGTCCGAGGCACATAAAATTTGAAATGACCGTGCAAGAAAAGTGTGAATCCAAAAACCATTTCTACTCAAAATTTGGATTACCAGGAATAATAGGTGCTGTTGATGGAACCCATATCCAGATGGTTAGGCCGGTAAGGGATGAACATCTGTTCTTTAATCGGAAGCTAAAGCATAGCATCAATGCAATGGTGGTAAGTTTTTAATACTTACAAGTTTTTGTTCATACCATTTCATAACATTTTTTGATTAGATTTGTGATCACAAGATGTACATAAGAGNCGGAAGCTAAAGCATAGCATCAATGCAATGGCGGTAAGTTTTTAATACTTACAAGTTTTTGTTCATACCATTTCATAACATTTTTTGATTAGATTTGTGATCACAAGATGTACATAAGAGCTGTGAATGGAGTCTATGGTGGAGCGGCTCATAATTCTCATGTATGGAACTTGTCAAACGAACGAAAATATATGAAAGCCCAATACCAAAATGGAGACAAATCATCTTGGATAATTGGTAGGTGACTTTATCCATATGTACTTGTATCACTTAAAGCAATCTTACACGATATATATTTCCATATGTAAATGCTACTTTTGTGATACAATGTAATATATGGTACACACGAGTACATACAAAAAAGTAGCATTTACATATGTAAATGCATATGGTGTTAGTAGCACAGTACTCTGTAACAAACTCTTATATAATCTGTTTTATATTCCAAAACGTACCGGTTTTTACAAATTTGCATGCATTATCTTCTATTTTCAAGGTGATTCTGGATATCCATTAGAGCCATGGCTCCTCACACCTTACCGTAACGCAGAAGAAAATTCTGCAGAAATGTTATATAATGAAAGGTTTACCAAAGCGCGATCGATAATAGAACGAGTGTTTGGAATTTAAAAGGTCGCTTTCGTTGCCTACTTGCTGGAAGAGAGCTTCATTATACACCCGAAAAAGTAGTAAAAATTTTAAATCCTTGTTGTGCACTGCATAACATTTGCCTTACATATAATATTGAACCACCAACTGTTATTGAGAGCGATGAAGAAGGCTCAAATTTAGCTTTATCGACCAACTCCGATATAGAAGAGAACGAATTTTTACGTATGGCACAAACAGTACGAGACCGAATTAAAAATAGCTTGGTTTCCTAATTTAAATTTCGTAAATATGTGTAGTAAATCAATGCAATTAAAGAACTTTTCACAACAAGTACATTTTCTTTATTTATTTATTTGAGAATAATATTATGTTTGTGGTTCTATTACATACATACATATGTATTTATATATAAAAATAAACATAAAAATTTTCTTCAAGTGTACATATGTACTTATAAGGCAAATATTTGATATGTATGTATATTAATCTCTACGTGTATTAACATCTAGCAGCTGTTGCTTCAATCTAAGTTTTGAAATTCTAATTTTGTTTCTCTCCATGTCGCTTTTTACTTTGTATTCATGTTTTAATTTTGCGAATTTAAGTTTTTGTCTCTCTATTTCTATTCTCTCTTCCATTTGTTCCACAGATTTCTTATTTGTTTTTGCTATTGATTTTAAATTGTAATTGACGTCTTTTAAAATGCGAGTACAATCTTTGTGGAATTTTTTTTGCCCATACACTTGCATCTTCAAAAGATTGCTTTTGCTTTGAGTTCGGGACCGCACCGTACTGCAATTGGGTGACACCTGGGAATAGGAAGGAGGAGTAGAAGGTGGCAGTTCTGCACGATCCTGAAAATCAGTTGCATAATTCGGAGTGGTTTAAGAGTTAATATTATTTGGCTTACACTCAAATTACCTTTTTCCATGAAGATGCATCCCGCGTAGGTGGTCCATCTCCATTTAACTCTTCCGTCAGCCGTCCCCACAAATTCTTGGAAGTTTGCTTAGCATCAGCGCACTTTATGTAGCCTTTGGCCAAACTTGGATGCGATTCCATGAATTCCACCATAATTCCAAATTGGCTTTGTTTTGTATGCTGGCTTTTGCTGGATGAATCCCTATTGAAAAATATTTTACGTATATTTGTTATACTTAATAAAAAATTATTAAAATACTTGCATTTTTCAAATAGTATTCCGTTTCTACAGCTCAAACTCTAACGAGTATTATTTGCGAAGATCGAATGAATTTGACATTCAAATTCGAGTTACATAGTTGCCAGTTTTCGATTTTCGAATATACTATTCGAAATTAGAATTGCAAATGCGAAAATAGAGTTACCAAGTACAAAAAATCCGAATTCGAGCAAATTTATTTTCGAATCGAGTTATAAAATAGGGCCCCTGACTATTGGTTACTATACAAACCCAATTTTTGCATTAAGCTTCGATGAGATGAAGCTACGCAAGTCCCACTGCTATGACCGATCATCTGATACGACGCTCGCTCCTGTGGATTACGTACTAGTAGCTATGTTATGAGGTAAGTTAATGCATTTTGGTTATACCTACAAGCTTATTTACACATTTTTCATTTGTGTTTGCAGGTTTCATTGCGAAGTGGAAGCAACCAGTTTTTCATAATTACACCTGCAGAATGACTCAGGAAATTTTATTCAACATAATTAACACGGTGAAAATTCAGGGCTATCGCGTAGTCGCTGTTGTCAGTGACCTAGGCGGAGCTAATAGAGGATTGTTTAATGTACTAGGCGTCAACTATGAAAACCCATGGTTCTTCTTCTTCTTATTTGGCGCTGTAACCGCCTAAGCGATTTTGGCCGAGTCCAAAACAGCACGCCAGTCATTTCTCTTCTGTGCTAACTGACGCCAATTGAAAATGCCAAGTGAAGCCAAGTCCTTCTCCACCTGGTCTTTCCAACGCAGAGGAGGCATTCCTCTTCCTCTGTTACCAGCATCGCAGCCCGCATTGAATATTTTCAGAGCAGGAGCGTTTCTGTCCATCCGAACGACATGGCCAAGCCAGCGGAGCCGCTGAATTTTAATTCGCTGCACTATGTCTATATCGTTGTAAAGCTCATACAGCTCATCGTTAAATCGTCTGCGATATTCGCCATCACCAACGCGTAAAGGTCCGTAAATCTTTCGCAGAATCTTTCTCTCGAAAACTCCAAGAGCCGCCTCATCAGATGCTTTCATTGTCCATGCTTCCGCGCCATACACCAGCACAGGCATGATGAGTGACTTATAGAGTGTGATCTTTGTACGACGAGAGAGGACTTTACTTCTCAATTGCCTACTCAGCCCAAAGTAGCACTTGTTGGCAAGAGTGATTCTCCGTTGGATTTCAAGGCTGACATTATTATTGGTGTTAATGCTGGTTCCCAAATAAACGAAGTCGTCTACTTTTTCAAACTTGTAACTGTCAACAGTGACGTGGGTGCCAAGACGCGTATGCTCTGACTGTTTGTGTGCTGACAGGAGATACTTCGTTTTGTCCTCGTTCACCACCAGACCCATTCGCTTTGCTTCTCTATCCAATCCCGAGAAGGCAGAACAGACGTAGCCCTTGTTTTTACCGATAATATCGATGTCGTCGGCATACGCCAGCAATTGTACGCTCTTATAAAGTATTGTGCCTGAGCGGTTCAGTTCTGCGGCTCTTATTATCTTCTCCAACATAAGATTAAAGAAATCACACGAAAGGGGGTCCCCTTGTCTGAAACCTCGTTTGGTATCAAACGGCTCGGAGAGGTCCTTCCCTATTCTGACGGAGCTGGTGGTATTGCTCAACGTCATTTTACACAGCCGTATTAGTTTCGCGGGGATACCAAATTCAGACATCGCGGCATAAAGGCAACTTCTCTTCGTGCTGTCGAAAGCGGCTTTGAAATCGACAAATAGATGGTGTGTGTCGATCCTATTCTCGCGGGTCTTTTCCAAGATTTGGCGTATTGTGAATACCTGATCTATGGTGGATTTTCCAGGCCTAAAGCCACACTGATAAGGTCCAATCAGCTCGTTGACGGTGGGCTTCAGTCTTTCGCACAATACGCTCGATAAGACCTTGTAACCTATGCTTAGAAGGCTAATTCCGCGGTAGTTGGCGCGTATGGCGGGGTCGCCTTTCTTGTGGATTGGGCAGAGCACACTTAAATTCCAGTCGTCGGGCATGCGTTCATCTGACCATATTCTGCATACGAGCTGATGCATGCACCTCATCAGCTCCTCGCCGCCGTACTTGAATAGCTCGGCTGGCAGGCCGTCAGCTCCAGCAGCTTTGTTGTTTTTCAGCCGCGTAATCGCTATTCGTACCTCGTCATAGTCAGGCGGTGGGACAGCTACTCCATCATCATCGACTGGGGACTCGGGTTCGTCTTCCTCACTACTTTCAGCGCTGCTACCATTCAGTAGGTTATAAAAGTGTTCCCTCCACAATTTAAGTATATTCTGGACATCGGTCACTAGGTCGCCATTGTTGTTCTTACAGGAGTTCGCCCCGGTCTTGAAACCTTCCGTAAGTCGCCTAACCCTCTGGTAGAATTTTCGGGCGTTCTTCCTGTCGGCCAGCATCTCAAGCTCTTCGCACTCACGTATTTCGGCCTCTCTCTTCTTATTGCGGCAAATACGTCTCGCTTCCTTCTTCAGTTCCCTATAACGGTCCCACATGGCTCGCGTTGCGCCCGATCGCAGCGTGGCCCTGTAGGCGGCATCTTTTTTCTCTGCGGCTTCTTGACATTCCTCATCGTACCAGTTGTTCTTTCGGGCTCGCTGAAATCCAACTACTTCTTCGGCGGCGGTACTTAATGATCGGGAAATGTGGTTCCACTGCTCGCGTACGTCGGATTGTTGAAGAGTGCTCTCAGAGAGCAGGTGTGTGAGTCGAGTGGCGAATAAATTGGCCGTCTGTTGTGATTGCAGCTTTTCGACGTTAAGCTTTCCTTGCATTGTTGGGCGCACATTTTTTGCTGCACAGAGGCGGGTGCGTATCTTGGCTACAACAAGATAGTGGTCCGAGTCGATGTTTGGCCCTCGGAGTGTACGTACGTCCAAAACGCTTGAAGCATGCCTTCCGTCTATCACAACATGATCGATTTGGTTTCTCGTTTTTCGATCTGGAGACAGCCATGTAGCTTGGTGGATGTTCTTATGCTGGAACCTAGTACTACATATTACCATATTTCGGGCCCCGGCGAAGTCGATCAGCCTCAGTCCGTTATCGGACGTTTCGTCGTGGAGGCTGAATTTTCCGACAGTGGCGCCAAAGATCCCTTCCTTGCCCACCTTGGCATTAAAATCGCCAAGCACGATTTTGACATCGTGTCGGGGGCAGCGCTCATATGTACGTTCCAAGCGCTCATAGAAGAGATCCTTGGACGCCTCATCCTTCTCTTCCGTCGGGGCATGGGCGCAGATGAGCGAGATGTTGAAGAATCTAGCTTTGATGCGGATTGTGGCTAGACGTTCGTCCACCGGGGTGAACGCCAGTACTCGGCGACGGAGTCTCTCTCCTACCACGAATCCAACACCGAATTTGCGCTCCTTTACGTGGCAACTGTAGTAGACGTCGCAAGGCTTCACGCTTACTTTACCTTGCCCCGTCCATCGCATTTCTTGGATGGCGGTGATGTCAGCCTTTGTCTTCCCGAGGACATCAACCAGCCGGGCAGAGGCACCTTCCCCATTAAGGGTCCGGATATGCCAGGTGCATACCCTTAAATCATAGTCCTTTATACGCTGGCCGTGGTCGTCATCAGAAAAAGGGGGTCTCATCCGAGGCTGTTTGCTTCTTTTCATTGGGCGGGGTTTTAACGTGGCGGGACCCAAACCCAGCGCACGCGAACCCATGGTTAGTCACAGGTAATATCTATTATATCATGAAATTTTTGTACTAACACGTAATATAAATTGACGCTTACAGGTTTTATTGTGATCGCACACAAATTTTTGTTTTTGCAGATGCACCGCATCTAATTAAGTTACTTCGCAATCACTTCCTCGATCACGGGTTTATTATAAATGGTAAACCAGTGGGAAAGGAAGTGATATTGGATCTCTTGTCCTGTACTTCTTCCAATTTGACCATAACACAAAATCAACAGTAGTCACTTGAGCGTTGCTGATACCCAAAGGCAAAAAGTTGAAATGGCGACGAAACTTTTTTCACATATGGTTGCGCAAGCAATTACGGTTTTGGAAATTTGGGAGAGCATGGGAAGAATGTCATATGCTATTCAAAATGGTAATAGGTTTACATCTGTTATTTGATGTTAATGAAATGTTTTATGTTAATGTAATAATTCATGATTTTTAGACCAATGACTGGTTCGATATAATGAACGTAAGAGTTCCTTATCCAGATACCCGCAAGCGGACTCATGCCTAAGGATTGGCTTTGGACATTCAAAACCCAATCATCGAAAACATTACGTCTTTGATGGAAAACATGCGGGTGATAAATAAATATAGTTTGCTGCCGTTCTAAAAAGGTAGAATATATAAAATTTGTAAGTAAGAAATATCTACATTACCAATTTTAAATTAAATAGGAATAATCCAATCCAACAAAGCGTTGAAATTGCTGTCCGGAGACCTAAAGCATCGTTTCGGCGTCGATTGTATATTGACGTATAGGTTAAATCAGGATGTATTGGAGATTTTTTTTTTGGGGTAATCCGTAGCAAAGGAGGTATTGACGACCATCCCGATCGTCAACAATGTAAATATCGGTTGAGGGCGTATATACTTGGCTACAATGAAGGCGTGATATCCGACAACGCAAATACTGCAACAGACGACACACCAGATCTTGAGAAGTCATATAAATCTCTAACCGGTAATTAAAAATGTTAATAGACGATTTTATGTGGATAATTCTATTGACATACTTTCACAAGGTCGATATTTAAAGTCATTGCCCTGCTGGACAACCACGAGCACAGCGAGATACGAGTTTGATCCCGAATTGGAGGACCCCGAGTATGATGGCCTAGAGAACGTCGCTGGATACATTCGTAAACGACTCCATTCAGAGGTGCCAAACATGAGGATAGAAGGTAACGACCAAAGCTATTCGTGGGTAAACCACTTGTCAGAAGGTGGACTTTCTAAGCCCACACAAGAATTGATGCGTCACTTAGTAGCACTGCAGTACTTGTTCGATGAGATCAATAAAGACAGTTTATTGATCACGGACAATTTTATTCAAAAACATATCGACAGTTCAGAAAACATAAGCTGTCATATAAAAATTAAAAAGCTATTTTTTCGCGCTATGATGTACATATTTCCGAATACGGAAACTAAAGAAAAAAATAGCTGATAACGCATATAAAAGAAAGAGAAAATTCGCCAAAACAGTAACATAACTTAAAACATAACAAAAATATGAAGCCTAAAGCAATATAAATAAAAAAACTATATCAAACAAAAACACTACAACAGCAGTGGAATACACACATATAAACATATATACATTCCTGAAGGATATCATAGATATGTAAGAGTAGATAGTTTTTTGAAAATTTTTATTAATGCTTCTGTTCCTTTTTTTAGAATCTCACTGGCTCGAGCAAAAGCGGAGGGCACCCACGTACGTATGTATATTTTTTCACTAAATAAAATAACAAATTGAACTAAAATCATGGTGAAATAAATATAAGGTGATGTCACTTACATGACCTCACTTTTTCTGCATGCCAATTGCGGCCATGCATTTTGGGGTAGTAGAAAAAGGACGAAAAGATTAGGATTATTTTTACTACTTTTTGGGTACTATTTCCAATACATACATATATCAGTGGACCCCACACCAGTTAAATGAAGCTTGCATCAATAAAATATTTTTTCTGTAAACCAGTGTAATTACAGTTTAATTTTTTCACTCAAAAGAAATTATTATTACTTAATTTTTATTTTTTCGATCAAATATATTGATTTTATTAATTATTATTCAGTTATATTTTTCTACCTTAAAATTATTATTTGTAAAACTTTAAGGCCACACGGTCGTACCACACACATATGATGATGGTTAATACTTAAAAAATAAGGACTATTTTCCGACTTTCATTTATTCATATTAAAACAAATTAAATTATACCTTTCTCTTTATTTAATTATTCTTAAATTCTACTAAAAATTACATATTAGCCCGTATGGAATTTTATTTGTATTTTTTCCTTGAGTTCTGAAGTACATGTATATGCGTACTTAGTTTTTAAATATCTTAATTTTAAAGGGAATTTTATTACGACCTTTATTTTCGTTAACATTTTAAAATTGAATTTCTGAATTCTATCAGTTATATTACGAAATTATTATGCGTTTAAATTGTTAGACCAAAGTGCATTATCGTAGCAATCTTAGGCACTGCTCCAATAATCTGTTGGAAATGTATATATATATATTTTATCAAAAATTTACTGACAAAGTCACAATTATTGGAAATTATCGCTCAAATTTTTCAATGAAATTGAAACGAAAAGTCAAAGCAAAAGCGAAACAAAGAAACAGTTACTACGTTTATACGTAAGCTATTTGCAAATAAAAATAATTTGCAAATACCTAACTCACTGTTTATTCGATGATGAAAATGGCAACGTCTTGATTATTAAAAGGCAATAAGATGTCCATCGAAAAAGAAAATAAACTTAAGAATGGCGGCGTTTTGCGCTTATTTTCAAATAATACCACTAATCAATACTTTTTGCGTGATTTAGTTATTAACTCAGCATTTATACGGCAAGGTTTACCATTTTGCAAATTGCTATTTGCAAATAATACGTGCGTATAAACGTAGTGTGATACCTACGAATAATTTTTTCACAAAATTGTCTGCTCCATTTTGCCCAGAAATGAAATTGGAATGAATAGAGTAGGCACTACTGTAACGCTGGTATGCCGAAGNAACAAACACGTCGCTACTGACAACACCTTGTTATTATTCCACCATGGTAGGTACACATGTAAGTATTCTCACTGAGTGACATTCATACATANAGTTGCCAAAATTACAACAACCACCCCCTAAGTGACAACGCCTTATTATTATTTCACCATGAACTGAAATAAAATGTTTTTATTGAATGGTTAAAATTTATGTAGGTACACATGTAAGTATTCTCAGTGAGTGACATTCATACATATACATAANGTTGCCAAAATTATAGAAACATACAGCTTTCATATATTTTTTATTGTCTGAAGAACTCTTTAATTTTAAACACATTCCGATTTCGTACATTTCGTTTACGTTAATTAAAATCTAGACTTCTTTTGAAAGGCAATAAGCCATAAATAAATTGTGGCCCCTTTTTTAATTTTGGCCTGGAAGATATAATAGAAACAAAGTATTATTTCTAAATAAACTAAGCTTTGAACAAAAAATTCCTACAAAAATATTATTGTTTTAATAGCTTATTAAATCGCCGCATTGCCTGATTACCTCTTCGCATATTCGGTGCCGCGAATTGACGAAGTTTGCACAAACACTTTTCGGAATGGAATACCACGATTTTAGAATGTGGCGCAACAATTCGTCTTTATTGCTGGCTTTAAAAGGCCCGATTCTCTTCTTTAAGTCCGCCCAAAGGTGCGCAATAGGGTTGAGGTCTGGCTATTGTGGCGGCCACTCCATAGCCTGCACTGTTTCCTTCTTTAACCACTACTTTTCCAGTTTTGATGCATGTTTAGGATCATTATCCTGCAGTAAATCCAACCGCAATGGCATTTCCTCTTTTGCATAGGAAAGCCTTATCATCTGTAATATGTTTACATAGTCAAGCGCGCACATTTTGTTCTTAATCCAAAGTATTGGACCAACTTGTTCCTTCGGGAAGCAGCCCTATACCATAATGGAGCTCCCGCTGTGCTTAACCGCTTTTTTTCGTGTGTTGTGGATCAAAGGCTGTGTTCGTATTACTCTTTGTCCCATCAGACTGCAGCACATTTTTCACCATTTTGACGAAAAAGATGTTTTCTGGCAAAACCAAGTCTGTTGTTTTTGTTTTTTAAGGCTCAGCAACGGTACCTTTCTAGAGATTCTGGCTGAAAGTTTGGCTTCTACCAATCTGCACGTCATGGCTCGGCTTGTTACATCGACATTCAATTCTGTTTTCAGCTTTCTTGAAGACAGAAAAGGGTTAACTTTGTAATGCCGAATTAAACGCCTTTGATCGCTAGCAGTCATTTTTCGCTTTGTGTTACTGGTTTTTTACGCTATGAAGGGCAGGGAACACCTTCGTTTTGGAACAGCCCACCATATCTACGATCTTACTCATCGAATTTCCTTGTTTTCTTAAACTTTTTATTAAATTCTTCTCCTCTTCCGTGCAGTGTTTAGCTCGGCCCATTTTATTATTTTTTATGTTTCAATAACCTATAGTATAACTCTACTTTAGTTAACATTCTTTAAAAACGCAATTAGAAGTGCCAAAAATAATTAATTTACCTTTTGTAAAGCACCAATATTAACAAACACATTTTGTTTCTATTATTTTTTCCAAGCGCAACAATTCAATTGTTTACTCTCTCGCACATAAAGTGAAAAGGATACAGACTAGCGGAATATAATGTTTTGCAAAAGCAANACTCTACTTTAGTTAACATTCTTTAAAAACGCAATTAGAAGTGCCAAAAAAAATTAATTTACCTTTTGTAAAGCACCAATATTAACAAACACATTTTGTTTCTATTATTTTTTCCAAGCGCAACAATTCAATTGTTTACTCTCTCGCACATAAAGTGAAAAGGATACAGACTAGCGGAATATAATGTTTTGCAAAAGCAAAACCTTTAACTGATATTTGTACAGGGTGCGCCATTCCAAAAAATATATATAACTAGTGTTGATATAATTGATTTAATATTTTTCAATAAATTGTTTCTATTATTTTTTCCAACACTGTATATGTGCCTTTTTGGTAATAGGAACTTATACACAAATAATATATTATATTGAATGTTTCTTTATGTCTACACTGAGAAAAAGGATTAGTTTCGACAACTAAAGATATTTAGTTCCCGAATTTTGACAATATTTGGGAACTGTTACCAAGGATTGGGAACTATTACCATCGATTGGTAATTATAACTAAATATATTAAAGCTTCTAATATTCATCTAGGTTGTAACAAATCGTTAATTTAGTTGAAGGGTTTGGTTAATACTAATAAATATTTCTTTGAAGCATATTTCTACAAATTCCATTCAACTTAACGTATGGTTCATAAAAGGATGTTATTAAGCTCTGCTAATGCAGATAAGCTTTCTTTCAACACGTGGTTTAGTCATAGTTACCAAATCTTAGTTGAGGCAACCACGATTTGGTTTGAGAGTGGAACATATTCATGCTTGTGAGCCACCCCTAAAGAATGCTGAGCGCTCTCTGAGCACATACGAAGAGCGCCAGCTGAGCAATGCACACAGTCCCACTTATTGAATCGTTTGAATGCGCTAGTATGCCGACCATTGCACATGATTCAATAATACAAGGTTAGATAATTATTGACAGCTGCGGTTTGACACTCCCTTACAAAAGGTTGCATTTACGAAGGACATAGAAAGGGCAAGAATGCAATCCCTTGTTGCGAAAATGGTAGTAGAAAAGTACG
>NW_016158959.1:13765-32744 GCF_001687245.7 Rhagoletis zephyria | reverse complement strand
GTGCGTGGAAATCATTGCTCCGCTACCGCTGTTCGTATATGGGTGAAACACGCATGTGGTCCCAGAGCGCTCAGTAAGCTATGGCATGTCGATCGCTGCACCATGTGTGCTATGACATGCCCATACTTGTTTGTCAAAGTTTCAGTTTTGCTATCATCGCGGGTTGTTTCGGTGCGCGCATAGTTTAAAGTTTAATTAAAAATATAAAGTTTGATGCCAACCGGGGTTTTTCAGTGGATATATAATTCATGTGAATTATAATTTGAAAGTGTCTATTTAGCTAAAGAAAAAGCAAGGCAGTATACTTCCAGCAGATATTGACCTGGGTTTTCGCACGACTGTTCCTGTTTCATCGTTCTTTTTTAGGAAATTCTTACCACCATACACATATGTATTATTTACTTTAGTAACTAACTTATGTAAATATGTACGTATTTTTATGCTTAATATATGCAAATAAAAGAAGAAAGTAAACACAACAAACATCGAGTAAATTTTTATTTGTGTCAAACTGAAACTTTTTGCCCAATAATAAACGGTTAGCTAATTCAAGTCTACGGCAAGTTCACAAAATTAATTAAAAACTTGTATCAACCAAAGCATTGTTTATATTTGCTCAACAATGATTTTATTCAACTAACAATATTGTCCAATCAAGGTAGTCGTTTTGTAATTATTAACAAATATACATTTGTCCCAACTAGAAGTCTTAAGTAAATTGCAGACTTTCGTGAACTATATATTTATTTCGCCATATCCAACTATGCCACTTGATCACTATAACCAAATCTTGGTTATTATAACTAAACCTTTTTCTGGGTGTATACCATTTTTGAAATGATAACCACTTTAATACGGTGTTTACATGAGTCGATTTTACAGGAAAATTTTAGTTGAAAGCAACAATCGCCTGGTGTGAACGGCCTTTCAACTAATCGCATCGAATGAAATTGGGGGGTAGCCAACTTTTGAGTCAACTAATCGCCTCTAAAATTGCCTGGAAAATCGCCTCATTTGAACACCGTTAAAATTTAACATTTGCAAAATTTTTATATCAAGACTTCCCTGGGACTGAACAGCGGACAATACAATTACATTTTGTTTATTAATTTCCTCACCGGAACAACTTCTACACAAATAATTTAATACATAGAACTTTTCTTTATGTCCTTTTAACATTTTTTAAATGATGAGCACTTTTAGTTTAACATTTGCAACTTTTTATAACAAGATTTCCCTGGCACAGAACAACGCAAAATACAATTAGAGTTTACTTAAATTTCCTCACCGGAACAACTTCTACGCGAAAAATATAATACGTAGGACATTTGTTAATATTTATATACTTTTTTTTTACAAAATCATTATATATAGTCGCTTCTATCTTGATTTTCCCAAAAGCAGCAGCAATATTATTCTTTAAATATTGTCTTTAAAGCATAAAACTAAGTATTTATTTGTCAATTCGTTATGTATAGCATTCGCACATTTATTNGCAAATTAATTTCACCCACACGCAAATTAATTTCACCCAAACGCAAATTAAATTAAACCAAACGCAAATTAATTTAAACCAAAAACTATCATTGCCACTATAGATTAGTAGTTGTAGTTTGAATCTATAGCAATGGTGGGCACGCCATAGAACAATTGTTTATGCTCACTTCACACGTCGTGGGCGAGACAGCAACGGATCAACATCGCGAGTGGCTGTTCTGCTTTGTTTCTCGAATGCAAAGATTCCAGAGGCAACTTTTAGGGAGAAGCAATAATCGTTTGGTGTGGCCTTTTCACTAATCGCTTCAAATGAATTTGGGTGGCAGCAAACTTTTGATTACACTAATCACCTCTAAAATCGCCTCATGTAAACACCATATAATAGTAATAGTTACCCTTTTGCTGTGTTGCGTTTAATTTCTATGTGGATTAATAAAATTTGCCTTTGGTTTAATTTAATTTGCGTTTGGTTTAATTTAATTTGCGTTTGGGTTAAATTAATTTGCGTTTGGGTTATATTAATTTGCGATTCGTTTAATTAAATTTGCGTTTGGGTTAAACTAATTTGCGTTTGGTTTAATTTAATTTGCGTTTGGGTTAAATTGATTTGCGTTTGGTTTAAATAAATGTGCGAATGCTATATTTTATATTTTTTACACTTGAATTCCACAGCATTTCACTTTTTATTCCTTTGTTCGCATATTTGTTTACAAAATGTATAGAGTTTAACAAAACAATTATGGCTGCCAAACACCCAATACGTCATCACCGAAATCGACTTTTTTATCACAGCCTTGTATACGCAACCTTATCTCTTTCAATCATGCCGTGACAGACTGTTACAAAGCAACAGTCGCAATGATGTTTTTGTAGTAGTCACAGTCGCTGCTACGAACTGTGACAATTACTACGTTTATGCGACAGAATTCGTGAATTTTTCATTTCATAAATTCAAAAATGGTCCCGTTTATGCATTGTTCGCGAATTCATGAAATGAAGTGATTTGAAAAAGTGGCAACGCACTGGCGGGAAACTACCCAGTAGGGTTGTGAAATGTTTGCCTCCTTTTAAATTTGCAAAATCCGTTGGTTCCAGGCAATGAACCTTATTTTGTTTAAATTGGTTTTAATCCATTTTCAGGTTATTCCATTTGAATTTATTTCATATTTGAGCAATTCCACATAAGTTTTCCATAACTGTTTACAATCCTTGTTATGCTCTCATGGTTATTATTCTAAAAACACCATAACCCTACTAAACAGCTGTTTGGAAACGTGGCGTTGACGGACTTGCACTTCACAATTTCATGAAATGATGCCGAATTCATGGTTAACTTTCGTGTATAACTGAATTCATGAAATAGTGTTTATGCAGCCAATTTTAACCCAAATTCATGAAATGAATTCGTTAATCAGCGTAAGCATAAACGTAGTATATGATAAAGTAGCAGTCGCGATTACATATCAAGAAACTGCACCAGTGATGTTAACCTAAAAAAAATTTCCTTATAATGGCAGGTTATTTAAGACTAAAATCTAATTAATGTGGTTTGATATAAGAATTTCATACCACACCCAGAAAAAGGTTTAGTTATAATAACCAAGATTTGGTTATAGTGATCAAGTGGCATAGTTGGATATGGCGAAATAAATATATAGTTCACGAAAGTCTGCAATTTACTTAAGACTTCTAGTTGGGACAAATGTATATTTGTTAATAATTACAAAACGACTACCTTGATTGGACAATATTGTTAGTTGAATAAAATCATTGTTGAGCAAATATAAACAATGCTTTGGTTGATACAAGTTTTTAATTAATTTTGTGAACTTGCTGTAGACTTGAATTAGCTAACCGTTTATTATTGGGCAAAAAGTTTCAGTTTGACACAAATAAAAATTTACTCGATGTTTGTTGTGTTTACTTTCTTCTTTTATTTGCATATATTAAGCATAAAAATACGTACATATTTACATAAGTTAGTTACTAAAGTAAATAATACATATGTGTATGGTGGTAAGAATTTCCTAAAAAAGAACGATGAAACAGGAACAGTCGTGCGAAAACCCAGGTCAATATCTGCTGGAAGTATACTGCCTTGCTTTTTCCTTAGCTAAATAGACACTTTCAAATTATAATTCACATGAATTATATATCCACTGAAAAACCCCGGTTGGCATCAAACTTTATATTTTTAATTAAACTTTAAACTATGCGCGCACCGAAACAACCCGCGATGATAGCAAAACTGAAACTTTGACAAACAAGTATGGGCATGTCATAGCACACATGGCGCAGCGATCGACATGCCATAGCTTACTGAGCGCTCTGGGACCACATGCGTGTTTCACCCATATACGAACAGCGGTAGCGGAGCAATGATTTCCACGCACAATGCAATGGTCGGCATACTAGCGCATTCAAACGATTCAATAAGTGGGACTGTGTGCATTGCTCAGCTGGCGCTCTTCGTATGTGCTCAGAGAGCGCTCAGCATTCTTTAGGGGTGGCTCACAAGCATGAATATGTTCCACTCTCAAACCAAATCGTGGTTGCCTCAACTAAGATTTGGTAACTATGACTAAACCACGTGTTGAAAGAAAGCTTATCTGCATTAGCAGAGCTTAATAACATCCTTTTATGAACCATACGTTAAGTTGAATGGAATTTGTAGAAATATGCTTCAAAGAAATATTTATTAGTATTAACCAAACCCTTCAACTAAATTAACGATTTGTTACAACCTAGATGAATATTAGAAGCTTTAATATATTTAGTTATAATTACCAATCGATGGTAATAGTTCCCAATCCTTGGTAACAGTTCCCAAATATTGTCAAAATTCGGGAACTAAATATCTTTAGTTGTCGAAACTAATCCTTTTTCTCAGTGTAAATAACACACAGGTGCGCTTGTTGCTGTTGTTGTACCTTTTGCAAAAGGTGCTACAAATAAATTTCATGAATTTGTCGTTGGATTGTCGTTGGTTTGTCACTCATCAACGGTGCGGATTTCGCCGCGCAATGAGGCATTTTACGATTTTGCTATTTGCATTGAAGCCATTCACGCATGCGCATTGCAACTTACGCCTGGCTTGTTAGCAACCGACCAGTTGCCACATGTTAATCTGTAATCTGTTCGCTGTCAATTTTAATGTTAAAATCCACAAGTATGTAGGCATTTTTCCACGGCTTATGTACGCCGAGTGTTGATTTTGATGTTGCCTATTAATAGACAAATACTATGTGGGGATGCATGCGTTTATTTTTATCGCTATTGTCCACATGTTACATGTCACATGTTACATCCATCAATTTAATCACTTGATATTTAGATACGCAGTGGATAAGACTTTTCATACGTATATAGAGTTCAGAGAATTTCCGAAAGTAATTGGTAGAATTCTGCCTATATTTCATATTCATCTTTATTCAGTCTATGAATTACAATCTTACAGACTAGAAGTAGGCTAAAAAGTATTAACGGTGATTAGTATATGTACAATTACGAAAATAGGTTTCAAGAGATGATTTAAAAAGACTTCTTGGAAACGAAAAGTCGATATCTAAGCTCTTTGAGATATTATTAAATTCCACAAGGCCTCGAAAAATAGGCGCAAAAAATTAGTAGTTAGTCTTAACGGCAGGAACGTAAAAGGGGATGCGAGAGCGAGGAGTTCTGAGAGGCACATTAAAGGTAACCTGCTCAAGAAGAGATGGGCAGTCAATGGAGCCAGAGATAAGATTGAAGACGAATAAGAGTAATTGGGTACGCCTTCTATTTTCCAATGATAGCAAATTTATTAGTTTACACCGGGAGTAATATGAGGGAATCGGATCTGAGAAGTTAAGAGAAGCGAGGGCAAATCGAATAAACACCTTTTGAACTCGCTCAATCCTAGAGGCGTGACAATTATAAATAGGGATCCATATTATAGAGGCATACTCAAGTTTAGATCGCACTAAGGAATTAAATTATGCTTTCCGAGTGTAAGGGTCTCTAAAATCCTTGGCATATCTACGAAAATATGGTAAATTACTATAAACTTTTGGAAGTAAATGACAAACATGATTTATAAATGAAAAATTCGAGTCAAACACGACACCAAGATCAACAAATTCACTAACAGAGGTAAGCTGATGGTGTAAGAGGTAGTAATTTGAAGTAAGGGTATTTTGAGATTTAGATAAGATCATCTTAAAGCACTTTTTTACATTCAAAGACAGTTTATTATATTCACACCAATTTAAAAGACGATCTAAATTTTCCTGAAGAAAGAGAACATCAGATGAGGAGGTTATTCTACGAAAGAGTTTTAAATCATCGGCATACAATAAAGAACTGCCGTGTTTGAAACAGGAGCTAATATCGTTTATAAACAGGACGAACCATAGGGGGCCAAGAATACTACCCTGGGGTACACCTGATGTTACAACAAAGGGATTCGATTTACAATATATATACACACAGAGTCCTATTTGTAAGGTAAGACTTTAACAAAGCTAGGAAATTAGAGTGAATACCAATGCACTCCAACTTGTGTAGCAATAACAGGTGTGATACCTTATCGAAGGCTTTAGAAAAGTCCGTATAAATGGTGTCTACCTGCGAGCCGTTTTTGAAGGAAGAAACACATAATTCTGAAAAAGAAGCTAAATTAGTGACCGTTGAACGACCAGATACAAAACCATGTTGGTGGGGCTCAATCATTCTTTTGGCAAGAAAAGAGAGTTTAAAATGTATCACTTTTTCGAATAGCTTTGAGCAGACAGACAGTTTCGAAATAGGCCTATAATTTGTGATTTAATTTCTATTTCCAGATTTAAAGACTGGCGTTATAGAGGCAATTTTCCATCTGTTAATAAATAATCCAGTCGAAAGTGATAGGTTGAATATATGACATAAAGGAATACATAAAAACAGACTACATCGTTTAACGAAGTGGGCACAAAAACCATCAGAATCACATTTCAATGTCGGAGTTAGGGTAGACATGGCGTAAGTAATGACAGATGTCGAGACAATCAACGAACCAAGATCTAGGCGTTGGGTCGGCCAGTAATTTCGTGGTAGATTTATAGAATCACTCTCACAAGCGAAATTCGAGCTGAAAATTTTTGCAAAAAGTTCCACAGTATCTGGTAGGGATTTCGAAGATTGACCGTTAAAGTACATGCAAGTCGGAATATTAGAACTGCCCCGCTTAGACCGTACGAAATTCCAAAAAGCCTTTGGGTTGTCTTTTAAGTTTAGATTCGAGTCTCCTAATGTACTGGTTATAAAGAAATTTATCAAGAACATTAAACTGTTTCGCATAGTTAAGGTATTGCTCTTTGAGATGAGCATTGTGAATATTTGCCATATGGCGCTTGTAGCATTTATTTCTCTTATTTTTCATATATTTTACAGTGACAGATTACCAGGGTAATTTATGAGGCTTGGAGCCAGTTGCTCAGAGAAGACTTCAGACATAATGCAAAGAAAGGCTTCATAAGAGGCATTAACATCTTTTGAATTGAAGATATCACACCAATTTACGTTATTTATAGCCAGGTTTATGACGTCGTAATTTGCATCACGAAAATTGTAGGAAATCCTATTATTTTGCCTTAAGGGAAGCATATCAAAACACACTAAAGAAACAATAAGGGGATTATGATGCATATCAGGATAACAGATCGGAGTCTTACATTCAGAGATGGTCTAGTACAGAGATGGGCAAATTGGCTCCCAGCAGTGTTTTGCACTTAGGAGCCGGCTTGGCACATTTACATAGGTGGTAGATGAGGGGTAACATCAAGAGCCAGCATGAAGGGGGAAGAAGAGCGTATTCAAATTTCTTGTACTGCGACTCTCATTACTAATATATATGATGTTTTTAATGTATTTTGCACACCACTTTACCCTGACAACTGATTTAGCTCTTGCGTAGCACTTGCTGGCTCTTTGACGGCTTTAAGAGCCAAAACTCTGCCCATCCCTGGTCTAGTAGAAGCAGTGCTAAGAGAGACAGCAGATGTAGATTGAAGAACAACAGATGACAGCGATGTAGGCGCAGTAACAGGTTTTTTTTTCAGAGGAGGAAGCATCGAAAGCCTAACCCCAAAAAAGCGTCAGAGTGAGACTTTAACCCACTAAACCTCCTACCGTCTATGTACCGATCCCCCCGGCACAACCGTTAAGTATTTCGTCGGGAGGCGGTTTGAGCACGAAGCTCTACGTCCGTTACTGTTCACATGATTCCACCCACAGTTCGTCTTGGTTTGGCATTAAACCTACCCACCCCCTTGGTATTTTTCAACTAAGAAGTTCGTTTGTAAATCTAGTAATGTCCGGGTGCAGCGATTTATTGCTGCTTATACAGTTTTTTGAGAGGCTCGCCCTCTTCGTGCCGTAACTTTTCTAGGAAAACGGGCATTTTATCTGGCCTGCTTCCTACCTCGCCTCTCGTTCTTCCCTACGTCTCACTTGCTCGCTGTTGCGAAGTTGCCGCATAACTAGGGCACAGGTGGCTTTACATTCCTTTCAAGCGTATTGGCTTTGCAATGCCAGTGGGACTAGTGTTTCGGGTGTAACTACGCTGCCGAGACGTTCATTGAGCTTTTCTCTCTGGGTGCTGAATCGGGGACAAGAGTACGTGTTACGCATCCTCTATCTCATCAGGACCACAGTAGTCGCAGTATAGATTGCTTCCATGCCCAAAGCGATGAAGGTAGGCCTTAAAACATCCATGCCCGCTAAGGATTTGTGTTAGGTAGATATTATATTATATATTATATCATCGATATTAGGGATGAGGCGATGTGTCCACCTGCCTTTTGTTGCGCAACTCCACCGCGCTTGCCATTGCGATATGCTGTTTTGTCGCAATAAAGGGGTGCGAGTCTCGTGCTTATCCTTTCTTTTTTCAACTGCTTCCTGCGCCAATAGGTCAAGTGGGAGCCTCCCGGAGATGACAAGTGCTGCGTCTTCTGAAACTGTTCTGTATGCAGAGCATACTCTTAATGCGCATAAGCGATAAGTTGCGTTCATACCCTGAACGTACGATGAGCGTTTAAATGCGTCGTACCAGATTGTACATCCGTACATGAGTATGGATCTAACTACCCCTGCTAGTACTCGTCTAGACTGCTGCTTAGGTCCCCCAATGTTTGCCATCAGTGTGGACAAAGATGACTTACCCTCGCCGCCTTCTCGTTGACGTCGTTGAGATGATCTCGGGAGCATAAACGATGATCTATCAATACCCCGAGGTATTTTACGTAGGGCTTTGATGAGATTACACTCCCTCCGACAGTTAGTGTTACACCTTCCACTTTTTTGCGGCTGCTTATAAGAACTGCTTCTGTTTTGTGCGTTGCAAGTGTGAGGGATCTCGCACATAGCCATTCTTGTGCCGCACTGATTAGACTTTTCCGCAATCGCCACTACTTCTGCTAGTGTTTTCCCGGTGACCACGACTGAGACATCGTCTGCAAATCTAACCAAAGTGGCGCCATCTGGGGTGGATAGGCGTAGGATTCCATCATACATGATGTTCCAAGCACCGATACCTGTGGTACTCCGGCCGTGAGTGCATAATCCTTAGACCCATTGTCACTGCTGTATCTGAGGGTATGGTTACTGAGGTAGCTCCCCAGAATGGCTTGCAGGTATAATGCGACCTTAGGGCTCGTAATGCGGGACGGATTTCCTTCCAAGGAGCACTATTTAATGCATTTTTTACGTCTAGCGTAACAACCAGGCAGTATTCTTTTGTGCCTCACAGCCAACGTTTGCCTTCAATCGCTTTTTCCGCTATGTACTTTGCCAGCTCGATCGCATCAGTCGTAAAGCCCATTTTTCTAAAGCCAAACTGGTTTTCTGATAGATGTCTATCTACATGAGTTTCTAAGCGGTTTTTAATTATCTGCTCGGATAGCTTCCCCGTGGAGTCGAGCATACAGAGTGGCCTGTAGTCAGAAGGTGCCGACGGATTTGTTTTTTTCGGTATAAGGACAAGTTGCTGCTGTTTCCAGATGTTCGGGAATATGCCCTCTTGAAGGAACGTCTTGAAAGCGCTAGCAAATGCGCACGGCTTTATCTCAATGGCTTTTTTAGGGCTATATTCGGGATCCCATCGGGCCCTGGAGCTTTGTGTAAAGGTATGTTTCTGCCAGCTCTCAGGATCAATGGTTATGCAAGGGATAGCAGTGAAAGCACGGGGCGTTGGCCTTACGAAATCAAGTAGAGCCGGAAAGAGGACCTGTACGATTTGAGCCAGCAGAACAGGGCATGTTGGTTGTGTTGTGCGTTTTAGCTTTTTCATGACTATCCTGTAGGCGAGTCCCCACGGGTTATTGCTAATATCTTCACACAGATCGCTGAAAATTTTGCGCTTGCTGTCACGTATTGCGTTTTTTAAGAGCTTTCGCTTTTATTTATAGACCAGCCTAGGCTCAACGGCATTTGCTTCGTTGCGTGTGCGAACACGCTGACACACTCTTCTGACCCGGTTGCATTGTACTCGCCGATCGCCAATTTCATCATTCCACCAATAAGCGGGTTTGCGTGTATTGTGTCGTTTCCTTCTCGCCATCGAAATATCGCATACACTTTTGAGTGCTTTCATCAGTTCTTTCGGCGCTTTCTCGACGGTGGTTATTTTTACTTCACCGAAGACTATTTCGAACAGCTCTTCGTCGAAGCTTTTTGTTTTCCACTCGTGGCAGCGGTGTTGTTGCGGCTCTGTTTTTCAATGCTTATGATTATGGCCTTGTGATCGCTTTGCGTGTAAGCATTGCTTATGTACCAGTTTGTGGTTCCGCTTAGTCCTCCACTTATAAAGGACAGGTCGGGAGCTCCGCAGCTCCATATCGCGCACCTACTGGTTGTGTTGCTAGCCCAAAACGCTTCGCTTTTATTCTTATATTGTTCGCTAAGGATCGCAATATCGATACCAAGTTCGTATACGGTTGGGTTGAGCAGATCTTGCGCTGCTGGACAGTGATTAAGGTTCAACTGCAGAAATTTCATTGGTGCTGTTGTTTTCCTCTTGCTCTTTGGAAGACGGCGCACATACGACTACCGGTCGCGTGTCTTGTACTACTTTCACCAGCTTTGGCACAGGGGAAACAAGATGGTGAATTTGTAGTCTCTAGCCTTGTGATCCTTTCCTCCGCATCTAAAACATAGCGCGGATCGTTCCTGCGCTCTTACAGTTTCTAGACATGTGCCCATAATCATGACGCCTATAGCATCTCGTCAGAACTTCTTTAGACCTTATTCGGCAATTGACCCAGCCTATGCGTATTTTGGCTTTTCCTACTAGCTCTCGGGCAATCACTGACGGCAGGCTAAGGGTGCATATTTGCGTATCCCCATAGCCAGCACGCATTGAGCGGATTACCGTTGGTTCCAGATTAGACACCTCGTCTTTCGTCGTTACCTCATCTATATCCTTCACCTCTAGAAGAGACTCTTGAGTAAGCGAGCGCACATGGGCGCTTTCCCCAAGTATATGCTCAGCCGCAGTTTTAAATTTCTGGGTAGCAGGGTCGTGGTTTTTTCAGCTCAAAGAGCAACTAATTTTTGGCCGTCTTTCGGATATTCTTGACATTAGCACTAAGTTCTTTCAGTCTTTACTTCAGTCTACTGCTCCTCCGATTGGCTGGATGCTGGGCCTGTTGCCGCGCTTTGATCTGTAGGCGGTGCACTACCGTGGGTTTTTGTTATTCCCTCGTTGATAATCTGCAGCGGTTGTTGTTGTAGCGTCCGACCAATTAGTTCTTTTGGAGATGTAGATGTAACATCTTTCATGGGTATGTTGACACGGCTCTGAGCTTCGATCATGTTGATAAGCTCACGGATCTTCTCGCCTAGTAGTGTTAGTGCATCCTCTCTCCTCTCCATCATTCGCTCATTCTCGCCTTCCTTAAAGCCATTATGCGCTTGTATTTCGCGTACTTTCTGTTGTTGCTCAGTGGGCAAGAGTCCAGCAGAGCGTAGTTGCTTTCTCACCGGAGAGCGCGATAGTTTTGCACTCCTCTTGACAGAGGTGTATGTGCTATCGTTTGTTACAAGTGTATTGACAGCTGTAGCGATTGTCACAGCAGAATCCAAACGAGCGGCAGAGATACCGTTAACGTTACTCACAAACTGTGCTNGCGTAGTTGCTTTCTCACCGGAGAGCGCGATAGTTTTGCACTCCTCTTGACAGAGGTGTATGTGCTATCGTTTGTTACAAGTGTATTGACAGCTGTAGCGATTGTCACAGCAGAATCCAAACGAGCGGCAGAGATACCGTTAACGTTACTCACAAACTGTGCTCGTGGCGAATTAAATGGATGAGGGACAGCGGAAAACTCAAAAACACCAGGCGAGGAACAAAAGTAGTTATTGTTGTAAGAAGTTAACAAGTTAGACGTGCTACTGTTCGGACGTGTTTTCTAATCGCTCCGCTTAGTGCGCTAATTTACCAATATTCCAAGTATCTTTTATTTATTGGTGCTGGTATGGTGCTTCATTGAGACAGTGACTCCTAACTTAGTGATTTATTCACAATAAAATTGTTTGATAAAATTCTATTATTAATATGCCTTGCTTGTGCGGTCAAAAGGTTGATCGCGCCCAACCTATGGTGCTGTGTGCGGGATGCAAAGGGTTTTTTCATTTAGACTGTGTTGGTGTTTTGCCGGCTGATCTTGATTTTCTTCTTTCGGCTGACAAGCCGTTTTTTTGCAAACATTGCCTGTATGAGCGCCGTAAATCGAATCGCTTGCCTACACCATCCGCAGCCTCGGCTGAGAATGTTGTTAACTTAGTCTCGTCTGACTCTCAAAAAAGGAATACAATCGGAAGTTCAAACGAACTCAATAACAAGCAGCAAGTTACCTTGCTTGCAGTTTTTAAAGAAATTGCCGCCCTTAGAAGTGAGAATGCCCGTGTATTATCTTTAGTGAATGCATTGCATGATGATAAGAAGCAGCTAATGCAAAAGTTCGATGCCCTGCATGCTCAAACTCTTTCACTGCAGACTAAACTCAATAATAGAGATGCTAGCATATCGTTACTTACTTTGGAAATAAAATGTATTCGTATTGCTTTTTCTTTGCCTGCAGTTGCGTATTCTTCCTCACCTGCTGTTTCGTCTCCGGTCGCCGCTGCTGCGAACACTGAAGCTGCTATCACTGACGTTGCGAACAAGACGACGTCATTTAGTTCTTCCTCTGCTCCCACGTCGCTCAGTGGAGCTGCCGTATCTGCCGGTGCTGCTCCCAATAATGCAGTAGCTACGAAAACAACATCTTTTACCAATTCCGCTGAGTGCACATCAGTCTCGTTGCTTTTACGGGATGCTAACACTAAAACAACTAGTGTGATGACAACGCCAAGCTCTGCTGCTCTGCATGGGCTTTCTCTGCCTGCTTTGTCTCTGCATTCTCAGACTACTATGTCTTATGCAAATGCTGTCGCGCTTTCGCCTGTTTCGCCACCTATGCAGTCTGTTCCGAATGTGCAAGTTACAAATAAAAACCCCAACTGGAAAAGTGATCCCAACTATTCTTCATTTTTATTAATGACATCTCTAACTGCTTTAAACACTCGAACTTTCTCTTATATGATGACGACTTGAAAGTGTTCTCAACTGTTTCAAGTAGTTTAGATTCTGATAAGCTCCAATCGGATCTTATTAATGTTGCTTCCTGGTGTGGTAAAAACCAATTACATTTAAATATAAAAAAGTGCTTTCATGTTTCTTTCACTAAATCACGTTCCCTTATCCCTACGTCATATTACATTGGTAGTTCCCGGCTAAGCACAGTGAGTGAAATTTCCGATGGCAGTGTGATTTTGGTTCTAAATTCCGGTTTCAGAGCCACCTAAACTGCACTATAGCAAAGTCATATTCCATGTGTGCTTTCATTCGCCGATTTAGTTCAGATTTTAGTGATCCTTACACCTTGAAACTGTTGTTTACCTCACTTGTGCGCTCCAAGTTGGAATACGCTGTCTTCATCTGGAGACCATATTTTGACTGCCATATAAGGAGACTTGAACGAATACAAAAAATGTTTATTCGATTTCCCTGCGCTCTTTACATTTTACTGATCCGATTCCTCCTTATAATGCTAGATGTCAGCTAATCAACTTAACATTTTGTCTTTGACATTGTACGTGGGGCGATTGACCGTCCTTTCTTACTAGAACGCATTTTATTCAATATTCCTATAAGAAGTCTTCGAAACCACGATACTTTTTTTCTAGAACATAATAATCTGTAAGAAACCTGTATATTTTCTAGATTATAAATATATTAAAATAAATAAAATAAATAAATAAACATTAGCAGCTGTTTTTCTGGCATTGAATTCCGCAGCCATCATATCAGCATTCACAGCGTTCAGGTTATTTGCACTCGAGTTGTTGTTGGTCGGATGCAAGGAAATTATTAGATCTTTTATTGCATCAAATTGTTTCGATAAATCTTTGAATTTAGCATCAAAAGTGTTTGAAATACGATCAATACTAAGCTTTTGAGTTACAAGAACTGCATTGAGAGCTTTAATGACTTTATCTGGCATGACAACGCACTCATGACAAAGATATAATAGGTTACGTTTAGTTTTGACCAAATTTAAATCATATTCAGAAATGTCTTTACAGCAAACACGATGAAAAGTTGTTTTACAAAACCCATTACACGGCAGCAGATTAGCATCAGATCTTGAAAAGGCTTTAGTACATTTTCCGCAAAAGTTCTCCCTTACGAAAGAAAATATAATAAAATAACAGAGCGAAATAAAAGTACGTCTGCACACACCGAACACTCCGAACATTCTCAGCAACGAGGTTTTTAAATGAATGAGGGTAAAATTGATATTGTCTAAATTTAGCAAGCCTACTCACAGTGCTGACAAAGTGACACATTACAACAAGCCAGAGATGTTTTCAGTTTTATGAGCAAAGAAACCTATCCAAAATTTTAAGCGTCCTACCATTCCACAATCGAGAAAAAAAACCTACCAATTTTGGTAGGGAAAGCCCAAAACGGAAACCCTGATGAGAACCCCTGCATATTTTTTTGTAGCACATTTGTATTTTTAGAAATTGTAAATTTTTTGTTAATACACAAGAGATAAATACGTTTCTATGTATTTTGTATTTTATGTACACTTAGAAAGGCAAGATGGCGCTTATTCTTGGAAAGAATCAATTTACTTAAGTTTATTGGGGGTTGGGTTATAAATAAAAAATATTTCTAATCTACTAACTGTTATGGATCAACGTTTTACTGATAAAACTTATAACTGTTGATGTCCCTGATATATCGGTGATAGTAGTTAACCATGCCAAAAAATTTCTGTGCCTGTCTAGTAGATTTCTGACGTTCGAAACTGCTGATAGCTACTACTTTTCTTCTTATTTGGCGCTGTAACCGCCCAAGCGATTTTGGCCGAGTTCAAAAAAGCACGGCAGTCGTTATATTTTATTGATACTCAACTCAATTGTTTACAAAAATGAAAAAAGTTGAATGAATAAAATTTTCTTTTTGATTTACAAACAAAACAAAAATCACTTAAATCTAAAATTTCAAAATTAACAAAGTTTTAATTGCGTCATTTCGTTATTTCGTAATCAATTGCATAAACATCGCAAAACGATTTTAAGCTAAACGATTAGTGTTCTAAATTTACTCGAAGCACTTCTCTTTCCATGTCGGACTACACTCTTGACAAATATATCGACGGCGTATCTCGGAAGCAGATTTTAACTGCACGTTACTCGTTTAACTATAATATTAAGTCACGTATGTATACTTAAATTAAAATTCCGATATACTAATTTTTTAATAATTATTCCCTAGCCCAAAAACAATTTATAGTACAAACGTGGCAGCCCTTTCGTTATCACAAAGAACATAGAAAGAGTCCTCCCTTAAACTCGTAAAAGCCTCGTAAACCTCGTAAAGCTCGTAAATTTTTATACTAAAATGTATAATAAAATAAATTCAAAAAATAATACGCGAATAAAATGAATGAATTTCATCCACTAACTGTATTGAATTAGGTTTTCTGCTAATTTTCGGCATTTTTAACTGACAAGATCGCGGGATGTTATGGAAAATACCACGAAACAAAAATTGCTTCACAAAATCCTGGTTGATCTGTCAAGCAGTCACTTTACGCACCTATTTACACCTTTTCGCAAAGGGGGCATTCCCATAAAAGCCTCGTAAACTTGCGAGTTTTATACGGTTTAAGCCTTTACGAGTTTAAGGGAATCCCCTAATAATATAGAAGTGCCACAAACACAGCCAGCGTTCTTATTTTCTATGACCTTTGGTTATGTTTTATTCTGTCAAACTGGTAATCTCGCTATATTGCAGTCATCGTTCTTGTCAACACTTTTTTTTGAGGTTTTTATAATTCCTTGTGAAGTTTTGTTTTCGTTTTTTTTTTAATTAACCGATATTGAATTGAATTTAGTGAAACTATAAAAAATAATACTATGGAATTCCCTCAAAAAATTCATGGACATGAAATATATAAGTGGCGAAAAAATAAATAGGGAAGGGACATTAGAATATTCCTTGGCTATTCACCTTTCGATTTAATTATTTTTTTATGAAAGTGTAGCTCGTTATATAAGAAAAACCATGTAAGTCAAACTTTGTACAAAAATTAGCAAAATTCGACAGTTTCATCAAAAATTTTAGCTTTTTAATTAGATTACTTAGAAACATTCTGAGTATGCAGTTTTGCAGCCCATTCAATTTTAGTAAAACCATATGTAATTTGTAAGTAGCTGCGACTTAAGGCGTAGCTCCATAGCATGCGTATCCGTATGCGTGCGTTTGACATTTACGCTTAGATATCGAAATTCATACAAGTTTCTTACATTTTCATGCGTTGTTATGTGGTGCTGCCATAAAAATTTGTATATTAAATTTTTCTGCCAAACGCACACATATGCTATGGAGCTCCGCCTTTACCGTTGAGTTTTGGTAAATTTTTTTGTAGAAGGTGTTGCTCATTTTCTCCATACAAAAAATTGTCAAACACACTTTGTATGGTTGAAAATGCGCAAACAAAAAATTGCCAAAAATCAGCGGTAAGTCCAAGCTACTTCGAATTTACACTTTGTTATACTAAAATTTAATGGGCTACAAAACTGCATACAATTTAATTTGTCGAATTTTTTAACTGTTGTACAAAATTTGATATTTTGATTTACGTGTTTTTTTTTTATTATAAATGTATATATTTTCATAAAAAAATAATACACATTTTTTAAACAAAGAAAAGTAGCCAAAACTTGCTAAAATGTCTTTTCCCTATTTACATACTCGCCACTGTATATATCATGTGTATACATTTTTGAAATAATTTTGCAGATTTTTTGGTTGTTGTTGTAGCGGCTACAATAACCCCGCCCAGATCGGCTGTTATCTCAGTCGTTGTCGTCTAGTTCCACTAACGGCAGCCCCAAGACGCATGCAGCCCCTATGGGGTCGGACCACAGGGCCGACGCCGTTAGGGTTGTGGGGTTTTCCGGGCATGCGAAGAGATTTTTCGAGTCGTGAGGTGTATCTCCGCATGACGGACATTCGTTCGGCACATCCGCATTTAGCCTACTCAGGTAGGAGTTTAGCTTGCTGCAGTAGCCAGAGCGAAGTTGGGCTATTGTTGTTCTGGTCTCCCGAGGCAGATGGAGCTCCGTCGCGTCAATGTCCGGTGTTTGTGTGCCTAGAACGGCATTGACAGGTCTTGAGTCTACATAACTCGAGACTGCGTCCCTGTGAATGCCGTTCAGGGCCTGTCTATAAGCTGACGGGTCCAGAGGCTGCTTAATGATCCTCTGGACTTCGTCCGTCAGTTCATATAGATGCCTCCTGACGTGCCTCGGCGAGGGCTCCTCTGCAAGCAGCTGTCTGTTTGGGTGGCCACATGTGTGGCTCCCAACCAGAAACTGCTTGCGCTCCCTAATTGGGAGCATTTTCGCCTCATCGTGGAGGTGGTGTTCTGGTGACATCAGGAGGCATCCGGTCGCCGTCCTAAGTGCTGTGTTTTGTACCGTCTGTAGCTTCATCCACTGCGTCCTACTAGTCCCCGGCGACCACACTGGTGCTGCGTAGTTTAAAACCGTCCGGCCTATTGCCTTGTATTTTGCCAGCAACGTTTCTTTGTCTTTGCCCCAGGTACTGCCGGCTATTGACTTGAGGACCTTGTTGCGGCTCTCGAATGTTACTCAGCGTATTTTAGCATTATTCACCGCCGAAATTGGTGTGTCATCGACGTGAATTCCTAGCGGTAGCCTGACCTCCTTCGTCCAGGTTGTGAACAGGGTCGCAGAGGATTTCGTAGGGGAGAGGGCTAGACACTTTGCAGTGAAGAAGCGAGAAAGTTCGGAGAGATACCCGTTTACTTTCGAACACAGGTCATCAATTCCATTCCCAGTCGCCATGATCGAGCAATTGTCGGCGTAAGAGACAATCGAGACTCACTCTGGTGGTTGAGGGAGCTTTGAAATGTAAAAGTTAAACAGTAGGTGGAAAGGACAAGCATTCCCACGACAGCCGGTTCTATGTACCGGAATGACTCGGGTTTTACCCGACCAAGGGCTGTTGTTGCCTCCACGGCAAACCACCACCCGCCTGGGCAGCACACAATCAACACACCCACACCCCAACACAACACAGCAATAGACATACAAACAAACACAATAGCACCCACACACCGCCGCCGGCAACTCCTAGTCCCTCCGACAATCTGCTCTGTCTGTCAGTCAAGAATATACCGTAACGTGACATCAGTCAAGTGCAACTCTTGCCTTGGCTGGTGCCACTTTAGGGCATGCTCAGGACTTCGCAACACGCGTGACTGGACGAGTGACTATGTGGGCCCCTGCTGTGCTGCCCCGTCGCATCCCTCCCCCGCGACGCCGCCAACCACCACCACAAGGCAGCACCCCCTTTTGCAGCACGTACAGCAGGGGGCCGGCAGGCAACACAACTCATTAACACCACACATCACAATCGGTCTCCCAAGGCACACAAAGGTGCTACAATTTAACTGTAACGGACTCCAGAGCAAAATCGAGGAGATAACTGTCTTTATGGGAAGGCATGGAATATTAATAGCTGCGGTCCAAGAGACGAAGTTGCACGGCAATTCAACCCTGTTGAATTGCGCCGGATACAACGTGCACCGTCGAGATCGCGAGCGAGATAATGGTGGAGGTTTAGCGTTCATCACGCACCACACCGTGCAGTATCGTCTCATTGAAGCAGACATCGACCGCAGGGATACCATCCTAGAATGTCGGGGTATTGCTATCCGGTCAGGCGATGTTGAGCTCGAAATATTTAACGTTTACATACCCCCTGTCACCAGCTGCCCGGCAGGATATCACCCTGAAATAGGTGCGCTACTCAGAGGTGAAAACCGTATGGTAGTTGGTGACTTCAACGCGCACCACGATCTCTGGCACTCAAGCCTGT
>NW_016158959.1:0-11224 GCF_001687245.7 Rhagoletis zephyria | reverse complement strand
GGTCGATGTCTGCTTCGATAAGACGATACTGCACGGTGTGGTGCGTGATGAACGCTAAGCAACCACCATTATCCCGCTCGCGATCTCGACGGTGCATGTTGTACCCGGCACAATTCAACAGTGTCGAATTGCTGTGCAACTTCATCTCTTGGACCGCAGCTATCAATATGCCATGCCTTCCCATGAAGACCGTTATCTCCTCAATCTTGCTCTGAAGCCCGTTACAGTTAAATTGAAGGAGCTTCATGTGGGTCGGGAGACGTGTGGTGATGCGGGGTGTGTGTCGTGCCGCAGTTGGCTGTGTGCGCTGCTGAGGTGGTTGCCGCCCTGTGGTGGTGGCGGGAGGCGTCGCAGTTGAGGTCTGCGACCGAGCAGCGCAACACGGGCCCTCAAAGCTCCTCGTCCAATCTCGCGTGGTGCGCAGACCTGAGCATGCCCTAAAGTGGCACCAGCCAAGGCAGGTGTTGTACTTGACTGATGTTACATTACGGAATATCCTGGTCTGACATACCGTGCAGATTGTAGGAGGTGGTGCGGTTGTGTGTGTTCTGTGGTCTGTAGCCGTTGTGGTGTGGTCTATTGTGTTATGTTGTTGTGCTGTGGTGTTTGTGTGGGACTGCTCAGGTGGACTGGGGTTAGCCGTGGGGGCCACAAAAGACGAGCTCCACTGCCGATGTGTCCGTAGTCCTGAGCAGATTCTGAGGTGACTCCACCCCTCGCAAGCATTGCACTTGACAGAGGTGGAGTTGTGGTGTAGTCGTCTCTGACATACACAGCAGGTGTAGGTTTCTGGCCCTGGATTTGACTAGATGCCTGCCCTGAATAGAAGAAAACGTAGCGAATGTAGCCCTATGCACGAACAACTTCTGAGATATTTTGCCGACCTAAACGGGGTTAGATCGCCGAAACAACAGCCCTTGGTCGGGTAAAACCCGAGTCATTCCGGTACGTAGAACCGGCTGTCGTTGGAATGCAGATTTTTTGGTCTTTGTTTTGTCTTAAATAAAATTATGTATATCAAGCGATGTTGTCTTTTTATTCTAAAAATAAAATTGGGTGTTCGGATTCGATGGTTTGGAAATGTCCCGATTTTTGTTCACAGAAATCTGGTCACCGTACTTATAGCAAATAAAAGCACGAAAATGCAAATCTACATCCATATTAATATACACATTCGTTTAAACAATTTTAGTAGCTATTTATAAAATGGTATTTCTACACGCCCGCTTTTAGCGTTTACTGTTTCCCAACATGTACATGTAAAAGTCGAACGATCCATTATGTCAATATACAATTTTCCATCTAAATGATCCATTTCATGTTGGGCAATTCTTGCGTTCCACCCACTTAGTTGCAGTTGCCTTTCCACACCATCTAAGGTTTTTCCATTTATTAAAACAGAACGATAGCGCTCCACTTCAGCCGAGTAACCACGAACACTCATACAGCCCTCTGGATGTTTGTGCTTTTCATTATTAGTTATGTTCATAGTGGGATTTATTAAAACCTGCAATTCAGTTCATTATTAGTTATGTTCATAGTGCGATTTATTATAACCTGCAAATCTGTTTATTATATATTTATATACATATATATACAATATATTTACAAAATAAATAGTCGATAAGGGCATCGAAGGGTATAGACTAAACGCTGGTTACTCAAAGTCTGGTTAACACAAGAGATGGGCGCGTGAGTGATTTTGCTCACCCTCACGCACGCTCACATTGATGGTTTTGTAAATCACGCACACTCACGATCTGTTATATTTTTTTCAATCACGTTCACGCACGCTCACGACGCCCAGTTTTTTTAATCCCGCACGCTTTCTCACGGACATTTTTTTCTAATTCAAACTTTATTTATATAAATAGGCTTTATCATACAAGTATTGTAACAAAGTTGGCCCACGCCCAGCAAGGTTTGAACGCACTTTTAATTTTTTTAATGCCTTTTTAATTTTAATTATTTATTTATAAATATATAGTAAATTCTTTAACAAAAAGCATATAAATCGAAGTTTCAATCTTTGTGCATGATTTAAAAAAAATCAATAAACTTTCGTTCAAATTTCGAGCTTTTTAATTCGATTTTTTAAAAAATATTTTCAGTAAGCAGATTTGTAGCCCATTCAATTCAAGAATAATAAAGTGCAGGTTGAAAGTAGCTCCGACTTACCGCTGATTTTTGGGAATTTTTTTTGTTGAAGGTGTTGCTCATTTTCTCCATATAAAAAATTGTCAACATACTTTGTATGCATGATTCAATAATACAAGGTTATGTAAATTGTGACATATTTGACACTCCTTTATCCAGATTTGTATTTTGGAAGTAGGGAGAAAGGGGAAGAATGTGATCGCTCTTTCTGAAAATAGTAGTAGAAGGGTAGTAGAAAAAATGGACAAAGGATGGAATTTGCAGTAATTGAGCTGACGTTTGACTTGAAGTTCTCCAACTCCACGACTATTGCCCACGACTATTGCTTTAAGCCTGGTCAATTCTTCTTCAAGAGCTGCCACTCGGCAATCAGAGTAATTTCTAAATCAAAATAAACTTTTCTTAAACTTACGGCCGTATTCATAAAAAAATAAAGTAGGTTTATTTTCATACATTTTTCAGTTTATAAACCTTTTGTAAAGCTAGTTTTTTTTATGAATAATGCTATCAATTTTTATTAATTGTAATTTGTTTTTATTCAGTCTGTGTAGAAGCGTCCTTAAATGGAAATTTGAGTTGTTCAGAATCATTCCAATTGTATAATGCTTCTACAGGCATTGGAACAGCATCACTGGACAGTCTAGCTCTTTTGCGGTTAGACCCGGCCTCAAAATCCATTGCCGAAAAATGAAGGGTACATATTTTCTCGCCAGGGTTCAAAAAGGTGCCGCAGGACTCAATCCATTTTTTTTTTTAATTTCTTCCTTTGGGACGTGCACGAATCGTATGCCTTCTTGTGTCGGTGGCACAAGGCACAACTTGCTTTTGGCATAGAAGGCCTATTTAAATATTTAATTCAAGAGCAAAATTCCCGAAAATCATTAAGAAAACAAACTTGTTAAAGAGGTAAAATGTTTTGTCTTTATTAAATCTTTTAAATTCAAGCAAAAATCTTAAAATAAAAGTAGGTTTAAATAGCTTTAATTAATTGGAAAATGTATGAAAACGTCACTTTATAAAGCTCTTTAAACCTACTTTTTTTTTATTAATAAGGCCATTAATGTTTATATTTCTAAATCTTTCTTTAAACTTAAAGAAAAAGTCTTACACTCAAATTCATAAACAACAAAGAATACTTTAACCGCTTTATATGTATATCGAAAATTTTTATGAAAAGAGCACTTTAAATGTACTAAATTGTTTATGCAAGAAGTCTTAATATTTAGTTATTAATTTTTATCATAAGCGAAAAGTCATATGGCCTTATTCATAAAAAAAGTAGCTTTATAAAAGGTTTATAAATTGAAAAATGTATGAAAACGTCAATTTATAAAGCTCTTTAAACCTACTTTATTTTTTATGAATTAGGCCATTAGTGTTTATTTATGGTATGTAACAATCAGGCTCGGAATAACACTAGTTTTTGTAATTTTAAAGTATAAAGAGTTTCTGGAATTTTTTGCTAACATATACAAGTTTTAACATTAGTTTACAAACTGTTTTTAATGTCATAAAGCATTTTCTTAATTTTTCATATGGCTTAATTATAAAAAAAATCCTTACAATAAAAAAATGTACAAAAATGTGTATGTAAATATATGTATAAGAAGGCTGATGTTGTGTTGTTGAAGAAAATTCGATCAAAATTGAAGTGGGGTAGTCTACGCGGTTGTGGCGATTATATAAATAGTATCTGTTCCAGTTGTTGGTGTTGTTGTTGTTGTTGTGTAGAAAAAAGTACATATGTGCATAAAGTAAGCACTTACGAAAGGGTGCTTCTGCACTTGGACAGGCAAAACCAAAAGCGAATAGGAACCTGTAAGCGAAAAGGTTCACTTATAAGAATCTTGCAGAATAATCACTATTTTATAAGTAAATAAATAAATGAAACTTACGTATGTGTGTGCGTTTGGAACGCTAACGTCCCTACAAGAACAGTGATAGTGATTGATCATTTGATACTCACTGGTGATGGAGATCTCAATCAAGGTCTTCTCTCAACTTTTTAAGAGCAATATGAAAAACGTGATGTAAACATTTGTGTACATGCATATATGTAATACTTCTATATTGGCAGTAAGCTATCTTCTCAATCAAATCAAAGCGAGACAGTCTAGTACCGTTTTTATCAATGTATTGTGTACTTGAGTGCCGTTTTTTTATATGTGTTGTGTACATGTTTATTTATAAACGTATGTGTTCCTTTTCTTTCGTACGTGTTTATTGATATATCTGTACTGTAGTGTTTTCGGACGGTATTAGCTCTTACTGCCAATATAGGAGTATTACATATATGTGTACATGTGATCTTCTGTCTTCCTCCAACTTATGGCGAAATTTGCAAATGTGTTAGTAAGATAAATGAGAATGTGTTAGTTTCCATCACACAATTCGGGAAAATTTTAGTTTGGCATCCGCCGCGTACAAAAAAAGGTGGCTATGGGGGGGGTAGGGGGAGTTCTCCTGTTTGCAAATATATATCGTCGGCTTAGAGTGTAAACCTGCTAAATCCGTTTTTTGGCAAAATTGACCTTTTGATGCAGTTCGAAGGAGTAGGTGATTCCGCAGTTGGCAAGCAAAAAAATACGTCAATATAAAAATATAATTGTCAAAAAATCGCGCGATTTTTTATTAAAAAAGTTTGCCTGCGGCGCTTTTTCCATAAAAATCAATACTTCGATAAATAATGAAAATTTTTAATAAAAAATCGCGCTTTTTCCATAAAAATCAATACTACGATAAACGCTTTTTCCATAAGAATCAATACTTCGATAAATAATGAAAATTTTTAATAAAAAACCTACGGCGCTTGTAATTTTTTTATAAATTGGGGGTGTTTAACCCCATACCCTCCTTTACTACTAATTCAACGCTGAGCAGGAAAATGGGTACGATAAAAACTATTCTCTTTTATTGTTATTTTCTTAGATGTGGCAGCACTCTTCTAATGTCAGTGTGAAACCATGGTTGAATCGACAGTTCTGTATTCACAATGTGCGTATACATATATAAGTGCGGGATAATTATAAAAACTTACTTAATTTACTAAAAATACATCATAAATGTAAAAAATATGTTTACATTTCATTGTGCCCGGGTTTTAATGCAACTATTTTGCCGAAGTGTGTACATAAATATAGTGTTTATTGTGCGATAGGTTAGTTCAATTTACAAACTTTAACAACAAATAACTTAAAAACTATAAGCCTCCTGCGGCTAAAAGTATATCGTCGCCTTAGAGTGTAAACCTGCTAACGACCAAAAAACATATTTTACTGTAGAGGCAAAAAACTAAATATATCTTTAACTCTTAGTCTAAGGGGCAAATCCTACATATAGTTTGTTAATCGCGAGACGTTCTATGGCCCTAATCCAGAACGAATGAAAAAATTACGTTTTTATGGTTTTATTGGCAAATTTTTAACTTAGCAGGTTTTAGTTTTTGTATTTTCAAAATTGAAGTCGATTTAGCAGGTTTTTTGTATGAATAAAATTTTTTCTATTTTATTTTTTGTGATTACGAGCTCAGTTTAAATGTTAATGAGAATAGGATTCCATAGATAAAAATAATCATATATATAAAATAATACAACAGATTTATTCTTCCGTTTATTGCAACAAAAATAGGCAGTTTATAAAACACATATATATATATAACTATACGTGAAGAATTCCTCTCTCAAATTAATTTTACAAAGTCCACATATAAGATAATTTAAGTAGGAACTCAATAATGCCAGAAAGTATAATACATGTTATTCAATCATGAGGTAAATTGTCATAGTAGGCGTGGTAATCTTCAGGAAGTAATCGTTTGATATACTGGAGATCTCATACTTTCTGCGAGCAATCGTACGCCTACTCTCGTACAAATTCGGAAGGTGAGAAAACGGAAAGGAAACAGCTACTGGGGATTTCCTTTGCGGTATTACTTCCCATTCGTTGGAGAATCTTAGTTTGAAATGAATGTCGCCACTTGGTGTATACCGTAGGGTACGTATATCAGTTATTTTAGCAGCACCTTTGCCGCGACCGGGACGAATTCTATTAAAGAATTGAACTGTGTTAAAGCTTTTAAAGAACGTGTAACTAAGATAAGTTACGCCATATGGTTTTGGATTTTTTCTAGCTGATCTCATACTTTAATGTATTCTGCAGGAACATGGATATCTCTTTTCTTAAGTGCTCGTTCGATAGTGGAATGGATACAATCAGCTTCCATTTAGGTATGGCCTACTTCAAGAAACTACAAAGCATTAGCCAGTTATACAGTTTCGGTTTTGATATGTGCATTCGTCGCTATAAAAATTACTGTAATTGGCTCCCCGGAACTATTATTTGGTACTACATTTTTTTCTATCAAATCTACCCACACGCTGGAAAACTCTTCTGCATTTAATCTTCCTTCTGTTTCGTTCCACAAGTAACAATAATTTTCTTGAGATATAAAAAATTAAAGCTTATTTGCTGGTTATTACCTTGGCTTAAACGCATAAAGTAATACTCTAAGTTAGAATAATAATCGAGCGACAGAAGCACAATATGTTGGACTTAGCAGTTGAATTTGAACTGATTGTAATTAGCGGCTTTACTCATCAAACAATTTTTGACAATTATATTTTTATATTGACGTATTTTTTTTGCTTGCCAACTGCGGAATCACCTACTCCTTCGAACTGCATCAAAAGGTCAATTTTGCCAAAAAAAGGATTTAGCAGGTTTACACTCTAAGCCGACGATATATATTTGCAAACAGGAGAACTCCCCCTACCCCCCCCATAGCCACCTTTGTTTGTACGCGGCGGATGCCAAACTAAAATTTTCCCGAATTGTGTGATGGAAACTAACACATTCTCATTTATCTTACTAACACATTTGCAAATTTCGCCATAAGTTGGAGGAAGACAGAAGATCACATGTACACATATATGTAATACTCCTATATTGGCAGTAAGAGCTAATACCGTCCGAAAACACTACAGTACAGATATATCAATAAACACGTACGAAAGAAAAGGAACACATACGTTTATAAATAAACATGTACACAACACATATAAAAAAACGGCACTCAAGTACACAATACATTGATAAAAACGGTACTAGACTGTCTCGCTTTGATTTGATTGAGAAGATAGCTTACTGCCAATATAGAAGTATTACATATATGCATGTACACAAATGTTTACATCACGTTTTTCATATTGCTCTTAAAAAGTTGAGAGAAGACCTTGATTGAGATCTCCATCACCAGTGAGTATCAAATGATCAATCACTATCACTGTTCTTGTAGGGACGTTAGCGTTCCAAACGCACACACATACGTAAGTTTCATTTATTTATTTACTTATAAAATAGTGATTATTCTGCAAGATTCTTATAAGTGAACCTTTTCGCTTACAGGTTCCTATTCGCTTTTGGTTTTGCCTGTCCAAGTGCAGAAGCACCCTTTCGTAAGTGCTTACTTTATGCACATATGTACTTTTTTCTACACAACAACAACAACAACACCAACAACTGGAACAGATACTATTTATATAATCGCCACAACCGCGTAGACTACCCCACTTCAATTTTGATCGAATTTTCTTCAACAACACAACATCAGCCTTCTTATACATATATTTACATACACATTTTTGTAAATTTTTTTATTGTAAGGATTTTTTTTATAATTAAGCCATATGAAAAATTAAGAAAATGCTTTATGACAGTAAAAACAGTTTGTAAACTAATGTTAAAACTTGTATATGTTAGCAAAAAATTCCAGAAACTCTTTATACTTTAAAATTACAAAAACTAGTGTTATTCCGAGCCTGATTGTTACATACCATAAATAAACACTAATGGCCTAATTCATAAAAAATAAAGTAGGTTTAAAGAGCTTTATAAATTGACGTTTTCATACATTTTTCAATTTATAAACCTTTTATAAAGCTACTTTTTTTATGAATAAGGCCATATGACTTTTCGCTTATGATAAAAATTAATAACTAAATATTAAGACTTCTTGCATAAACAATTTAGTACATTTAAAGTGCTCTTTTCATAAAAATTTTCGATATACATATAAAGCGGTTAAAGTATTCTTTGTTGTTTATGAATTTGAGTGTAAGACTTTTTCTTTAAGTTTAAAGAAAGATTTAGAAATATAAACATTAATGGCCTTATTAATAAAAAAAAAGTAGGTTTAAAGAGCTTTATAAAGTGACGTTTTCATACATTTTCCAATTAATTAAAGCTATTTAAACCTACTTTTATTTTAAGATTTTTGCTTGAATTTAAAAGATTTAATAAAGACAAAACATTTTACCTCTTTAACAAGTTTGTTTTCTTAATGATTTTCGGGAATTTTGCTCTTGAATTAAATATTTAAATAGGCCTTCTATGCCAAAAGCAAGTTGTGCCTTGTGCCACCGACACAAGAAGGCATACGATTCGTGCACGTCCCAAAGGAAGAAATTAAAAAAAAAAATGGATTGAGTCCTGCGGCACCTTTTTAAACCCTGGCGAGAAAATATGTACCCTTCATTTTTCGGCAATGGATTTTGAGGCCGGGTCTAACCGCAAAAGAGCTAGACTGTCCAGTAGAAGCGTTATACAATTGGAATGATTCTGAACAACTCAAATTTCCATTTAAGGACGCTTCTACACAGACTGAATAAAAACAAATTACAATTAATAAAAATTGATAGCATTATTCATAAAAAAAACTAGCTTTACAAAAGGTTTATAAACTGAAAAATGTATGAAAATAAACCTACTTTATTTTTTTATGAATACGGCCGTAAGTTTAAGAAAAGTTTATTTTGATTTAGAAATTACTCTGATTGCCGAGTGGCAGCTCTTGAAGAAGAATTTACCAGGCTTAAAGCAATAGTCGTGGGCAATAGTCGTGGAGTTGGACAACTTCAAGTCAAACGTCAGCTCAATTACTGCAAATTCCATCCTTTGTCCATTTTTTCTACTACCTTTCTACTACTATTTTCAGAAAGAGTGATCACATTCTTCCCCTTTCTCCCTACTTCCAAAATACAAATCTGGATAAAGGAGTGTCAAATATGTCACAATTTACATAACCTTGTATTATTGAATCATGCATACAAAAGCGCCGCAGGCAAAATTTTTTAATAAAAAATCGCGCGATTTTTTATTAAAAATTTTCTTTATTTATCGAAAAATTGATTTTTATGGAAAAACCGCCGCAGGCGAAAATTTTTAATAAAAAATCACGCGATTTTTTATTAAAAATTTTCATTATTTATCGAAGTATTGATTTTTATGAAAAAAGCGCCGCAGGAGAAAATTTTTAATAAAAAATCGCGCGATTTTTTATTACAAATTTTCATTATTTATCGAAGTATTGATTTTTATGGAAAAAGCGCCGCAGGCGAAAACTAGAACCTAGAACCACAATAGCCTAACTTCGGTCTGGCTACTGTAGCAGCTTAAAATCATACCTGAGCAGATTAGATTCAGATGTGCCAAATGAGTGTCCGGCATGTGGAGAGACGCCCCATGACTCGAAACCAGTGTTGATAGTTTAAGTACAATTGTACTTTTTTCAGTACAATTAGTTTTAAAAAGTGCAAAAGTACAATCTACCGATTTTAAGTACAATTTAAACATCAAAAATACTTTTTGAACCCAACGCTCTAAGCTCCGCTAGCACTTTGATTTTTAGTCCTTTAAATTAAATTTAAGTTACTGTCCGCCTTTAGCTGCTTGAAAAGATAGTTTGCGTGACAATTCATGCGAGATCCCGCACGTGCAGACCAAAAAAGTACAAAGCATATTTTTTTCTAGCGTACCGAGGGTTTTTGAGAGATCTTGCTTGATTTCATCTGTAATTTTAGTAGTTTGGAACTATTAATTTTCAAAAAGGAAAAAATACAAATTTAGAAAGAGTTAATGACTATTTACAATAATAAAATGGAGTGGCGGATTCCTGATGTTTTAAAATATGAATGCGCTTGGAATTTCGTAAAAAAAGTATGCTTTTAAATGCCCAGTCAACAAAATTTCATCCCGCTTCCGAGAAATAAAAGGAAAACGCAAGCGAAATTTTCAAGCAGGACATACCTATATTTCATATAATCAAAATGAAATTGTGAATTGCAATTTTACATGTAAACGAGATTGTGAATGGCAATATTAGTGATGAGCGTTATGGTGATTGCATTTTTTTTTATCACCGGCGGGTGACATATCACTTTTGAAAAAATCTAGTCATCTCATTTTATGTGATTTATTTTCATTAATATAAACTGATTTATCTACTGTTGTTATGGTACGCATACTTTGGGAGCAGCAGTGAGTGCAGGCGGCATGACAAAATGGGGTGCACTGTGGCTAGTCATGTCGGCTGGGCGGGGTTCTTGCCCTCACTACTGTTCCCTGCGCCATAGCAGAGAAAAGTCATGCCTGTCAAACATCCCAACGGACGGACACATAACAATTAAAAAATAAAAAAAATCCGTTGACACAAACAAAAAAGCTGAAAGAAAACGTTAAGTTTAAATATTTAAAATAAACCGAAAAATCAAAAGAAAGCAGAATCCAAACTAAAACTGAAATAAGAAGAAATAAACCAAAAACAACAGAAAAAACCTAAGGACAATTATGAGGCACCACTGCAGGTATTTTGGTGCCTGGTGCTGGCCCACCCGNTAAAAAAAATCCGTTGACACAAACAAAAAAGCTGAAAGAAAACGTTAAGTTTAAATATTTAAAATAAACCGAAAAATCAAAAGAAAGCAGAATCCAAACTAAAACTGAAATAAGAAGAAATAAACCAAAAACAACAGAAAAAACCTAAGGACAATTATGAGGCACCACTGCAGGTATTGTGGTGCCTGGTGCTGGCCCACCCTCGTCCATGGCTACCGTCGCACCCTAATGTCGGTAGCCCCAAAATATAAAGTCCCTACATGCCTTCTTAATTATGAAGAAAAGTTAACATTCCCATTTATATTTTTCTAAATTTATTGACAATTCACTTTCTTAATACTAATTCCTAAAAGCTAACTAAAATCTAAATCCTAACATCAAAAAAGGTAAGTATTTT
>NW_016158958.1:99811-102802 GCF_001687245.7 Rhagoletis zephyria | reverse complement strand
TGCCTTAATTTCGCAAGCAAATCCTTTTTTTCTGCCACTACCAGGGTTCATTTTTAAAGATAAATATTCATTGTATTTTTTATGCACATAAGTAACGGTAGACTTTGGAAATTTTAGCTTTTTTGCGATGTCGTTATGGAACATGCTGGGATTTTCCAGCTTTTTGCACAATATTAACTCGCGATCGATTTCTTTCTTGGTCCTCGTTTCTACACTGATTTTTGTTACTAAAAAGAAATGATGCAGTAAGGTGGAAAATGCTTCCAGCTTTTTAAGTGTCTACCGATTTTTATTTTAATGTTATGATTAACCGAGCTATGCTTGGTTATGTGCGACCAGTTTTTTTCGTGTACATTCTTTAGTTAAATACTTTCTTAGCTCTTTTGTTAGGTTAAGAAAAAATCAAAAAATAATACTTTAAAATTCGCTTTAAACTCTGTATTTTTACAATTTGATTTCTGGGCGTACTACTGCTGTACTCTGATGTAGAAATTAACATATTGCTATCAACAAAACCGCTGCGGATTTCTTTTAAGGAAATTCGGTTTCGCGGAATTTATCGGCTTGCTAAAGAGATTTTAAGGAAAGAATATATTGACTTCATTATAACTTCATTTTTCATAGAGTTTAACTTTTTCTAGCCTTTTTTAAAACCAATTTAACTTTTTGTCATCATCTGGTCACACTGGTAGTCACGCACCATCGATAAGGAATCCCGCAGAATGACTTTACTTGACGAGCAAGACCCCGAAAGCACACAGGTAGCATTGTCTACTATATTATAACTATATTCAGAGCGATCTAAAATTTTGAAGGCTCCCACTAAAAGGACACACTGTGAGAAACTAGGGTTTTTGCAATATCTGCGAAATTTCTGCAATATTTTCACCAGATAGATAGAAACTAAATGATCCCGCCACATGAAATGTCTCTACCGAGTGTAAACTCCCCCTCAGTCTACAGCAAAGAATTCTTCATTTCTTCCACATCTCGATTGTGTCTGGCGTTGCGTGTTGAGTGAATCAATTTGAAGAATTTTATCAGTTTTATGATAAATAAATATCTGTTTACATACATATATGTATGTAGGTATCTATGTATCTACATACATACTTTTTTACGGCAAATCAAAATATGCAGCACATATGCATGCATACAACGATGTTTTTGTTGCTGTGAGCTGTGGTGGCTGGCGCACATGTCGCCTGCAATGTTGCCGTGTCTGGGGCACAACAACAGAATTTAGGTCAATGAAATCGACGCGACACATAGTACATCCATAGCACATATGTACATATGTATGTATGTACATACATATTTATGTAAACACGTAAATACGTTCATACTTATGTATATGTACCTACATATGTAAGTAAGCATAAGTATGTATGATTTTTCTTGCCCTCCACTTGCATGGATGGATGACAGTAATTATAGGCCTATAAGCTCTTTTTGAGTTTGCACATTTATGTGTATGGATTGCCTTGTACATATGTATATAGTATGTACAATGTACATACATATATAGCATTACTGCATTGTTTGATGCAAGTTTTCCTGCTTCTTTTTAAATAAAATTTTTTTCCTCGGCGCTGACTACTTTTTGTGAAGGTATGCGCTCATTAACACCCCTGCAGGAAATGTAGCTAACTATAAGTTAACTTGAAATTGATTAGGAAGGAGCTAAAGGTCACTAAACTATTTCTATAGCGAAGGCCGCAAAATAGACAATTGTGCTTACCTCCGCATTAGATGCCAACTAACTTGTAATTAACTACTGTTGGACATTAAATATCAATAAGAAAACTAATACCTAGTTTTCTTTTTTAATTTTTTCAATTGTATACTTATTTATTGTAGGTAGTGTCATATTCGAATTCTGTCAGACATAACTTCAAAATGATAATATTAAATCAGGCAATTGAATTTTTTTCCGCAGGGACGTTTCTATAAATATATGTTTTCCTGCAAATACAAGCATAAGTATATTTTTACATATATGTATGTACATTAGGACGGAACAATTTTTTTTTACTATGCGCGTATAGCATTGGCGGATTCTAAGTGTAATTTTAAGCAAATTTCCGAAAAAAGGTTTCAAATAAAATGTGAAAATTTTCACTGTTGCGCCTCCGGGTGAAAGTTTTAGGAAAAATATAAGTGTAGTAATGGATTCCTCATACAAAAGAACCCCTTATGTTTTATACAAAATTTAAGCACTTCTTTACGACACTACAACAAAATGCTAAGAAATCTATTTTCGCAATTTGACAAACTCCAAATTGATTTTAGAATTGCAAATTGACCCGCCCTAATGTACGTATATACATATGTATATCGCTGATTGTTAACATACCTACATATTTGCATTGTCGCCTTTTACACACAAAGTTGTTTACATGACTCCCCTTTAGATTGTCGCCCCCCCACGTTACGAGACAGACAGAATGAAGGCTTAAATGACGCTCGGAAAGCGGTCAGATTGCATCAGTCGGCTGGCATGGAAGCATATCTATGTAGGGAAAATACTACATAAGTATATATGTGTGTACATATGTAGGGTGTCTAGAGAGTGTCAGTCTGAGTGCTAAGTACTTTCTGCATTAAAAAGCAGTCGACATCGGACAGACATATATACATATGTAATTGAGTGTTGATACCGAGAAGAACGGCGCTTACAGCAAGTCGCCGCTGTATGCAATGCTTGCGAACGAGCGGCAGGTGAAGTGAAAGGAAGCCGCGACGTCGCCGCATGCAACAACCAGATATCGATTATTTTATGTTGACAATTCCATATCTCTGCTGCTGGAAGCGTTGTAGCAATAATTGTTGAAGCAGTTCTGAAATCTCAGCAGTCATAAGCAACCCCATAAATGCTCTGCAAGCAAAAAACAAAGAACAAAAAACAAAAACACCAAGCAATAATCACTAGATAAATGTCTGTCCGCGTCTGAGAGCTTCAAGTAGGTGCAAACATTGCCACCTTCAACG
>NW_016158958.1:72562-95799 GCF_001687245.7 Rhagoletis zephyria | reverse complement strand
GAAAAGCATCTGTGATCGATACTATCGATAGTGCCATCGATAGTTTTCCAGCTCTAGTGCCAGTAGTTACGAAAATTTTACTGTTCATGCCACATGCCTGCCAATTTTTGCGGAACATTTCCTCTAGCATCGGCAACATAAAACTCTTGGCCAGAAATTTGTGAAAAGTCAGAAAGAACGTTCCTTCCATATCGTCTATTATATAGCTTTTTGCCACGTATTTTAGCCACATCCTTCTTCGTTGCATTACGATTCGGTACTTTTTGCACTTTGTACGTCTTCAAGGCAGCTTCTGCATTAGTTCTACGTACAAATGGCTCTAAGCATCCCACCAGCCACGAGCTATATTTCTTCGGGAGAGATTTGCTTTTATCTTCAGAATAATCATCACTTGTTTCGCTTTGTTAATGTCACCTCAAAAGATGTGGTTAATGGCCGATTTTATTTATTTTCAATACCATCTGACCTTAGCCCAACGAAAATACGCATACCCAGTTTCGTTGAGATATCTAAATTTGCACTCAATTTTCTTAATCGGTTTATCTTTTCATTTCGAGCATTTCGTTATACACATAATTATATGTCTATATCTGATTCGATTCCTTTAGGCTGTCACAAACCACCATTATGCGAACAAAGTGCGCACGGGTATAAAATTGCATGAATAGTCCATGCATACATACATGGCCATATGGGCATTTTTATGTACATATGTACCTATATATATTTATGTTGTTTACAATATTCGCGGCTGTTTGTTGTTTTTGTTGTTCGTTTCCCTGCAAATGCATCCAATTCATATTATTATTGTTAATGCAATCGCAATTGCCATTGCGCTGACATTGTTGTTGTCATTGCGCTGTTGTCATTGTCGTTATTGTCATCAACATAGTACATACATACATATGTAAACAACAAAATATCATTGACAGTTAATGCGATATTAAGAATGATTGATGGCATTGTTATTGAGCGCATATGCAATGCGTGCAAGTCAACGTGCGGACAGACTAATAGCCGTGCAGGCGGGCGCGTAGCCAGGCAAATAGCAAGTACATATTTACAAGATATGCTAGGAATACAGTGCCGTTTACTTATCTACGTACATACATATGTATGTATGTATAAACATATTTTTGTCGCCTTGGTCACTTGATGGGTAAGTAGATAGCATTAACTTCTCGGCGCACACGCATGTCCGAAAATGTGATTGATCGATTGATGATGCGTGCCGAACGATGGAGGGACAAATGTGAGCAGGCAGGCAAAGCATAATGGATAGCCATAAAAAATAGCAATAACAACAAGAGCTTTAATTGGCTGAAAGTGCATTCAAGCCGACAAAGAGGCGGGGACAAAGGCTAAGGCTAAGGCAGCATAAACAACATCAGCCACAATGCCAACAACACTAACAACAAAGCAAGTCAAATGGTAAACAGAGAAGCGTATTTACGGAAATAGGCGTGCAGGGACGTAAATTGAATGCAAGCGCGTGCAATAACAGTGGCAATGGCGTAATAAATACAGAAAAAATGCGTTGCAAAGGCGGCGGCAATGATGGAAGTAATGAATGGTTGCACCATAAAAACAATCATTGGCGGTAATCGCAAAAAAAAAAAACAACAATGCGGCTAAACTGATAAGCAGCTAGACAAGCGAAGCAATTATGAAAATACGCAAATAATATGCCAGCGTGACCTTTGCCGTCAACGATCAAAACATCAAAACAAACAACGGTATCGAACTAGAGATGTGTTAGCTCGCAGTACTGTTGCAAAAGATATGAAAAGACAAAAAAGTGTGGTTCATGTGGGATTCGAAATTGTAAAATCGCGTTCAGAGATTGATAAATGTAGTTATGTTCGCAAAAATATTTTCAGATTCCTAACTTCTGTTCAACTAGAGAGTGAAACAACTAGATTAACTCACTTCTTGAACTTATTATTTTTTGCTTGAAAGTCTATTAAAAAAAAATAAATTAAGATAACCTTTCGTAAGCTGAAATTTTGAAACTATTTCCTCACCGGAGAAGTGTATAGGCACATATCGATCTCAAAAATACATATGTCCGAAGTGACATCTCGAAGACGCAGTTAGAAACACGTCCCAGCTGCTTTAGATCTCTGGGGGTTGATCTGCAGTACCCTCATTAGAGGTCTTTGCCACTTTCTCCACCAATTAATTAGAAAGAGCAATCCAATTTTTCACTTGGCTGCAGGAGAGAGTAACTCAGCGAGTTAACTCAATGACTCTAGCTCAATATACTGAGCCAACTCAGTGAGTTATGACTCATTTTGTAAGTATAACGTACTGAGCAACTGCGGCACTCTTATTTTGTAGAGCCGCACATTTAACATTCAAGTGGTAAGGAAAGTGATGAACGTGCCAAAAGGAAAAATCGTATAGATTTTTTTCCAGTTTCCATGGCATCGGCATTAGTTTCCTGCATTTTATTCCTCGTTTTCTCTCGTTACTAAATAATTCTCAGTAATGGCTAACCAATCGATACACTGGTCAACAAGATGGCTGATAGATACTACATATAACTGAGCTACTGAGTCACAATTTTTTTGAGAATCAAGTGTGAGCGTGCGCTTGATTGTTGGGAATCAGCTCACTAACTCAACTCAATTCCAAGTTATCCAACTCTACTTGGCTGGTTTCGAAAAGGCACCTAGAGATTCCCAGAATACCTTACTTACGATTTGTGAATTTTATACTCATTTTAGTACTAGAAGGATTAAGTTCCACGCTTTGAATTGTAGGTGTTAATATGCGTACAACAAAAAGACACTGCGTCTTACGGGACCTATGAAATTTAATAAATAATAATAATAATAATTGTATTTGGATGAGTGAAATGTCGACTATGAAAAAACTCACTTAAAACTTGTCAATTATCATTATAAAACATTTTTTGGACTGAGAAATTTAAACTTTTTCATAAATTTGTCCGTAAAAAAAAAAACTTGTGACAAGAATTTGTCACTGATACAGAATAGAGCCGTACGCCTCAGCAAAAAAAAAACACTGCCTATGTCCGGGAGTACCATCTCTAATGTCAGACAACGGTTGAGAGAGCAATTTTTTGTTGTTTCAAGCATAATTGTGCAAATTCATTCATGCATTTTGTTTTGCTGATTTTATAATTATCGCGAGCGTGCATACTGTTCGCGCCATTTTTGTATGCAAAATATTTTGTTGAGATTTTGCAGCGATTCGTATAGTCACAGCATATTTTACGTGCATTTATTAAATTACATACTTGTTTTTCTTTAGTTTGCATGCAATTTGTCATTTTTATGAAGTTTATCAATTTAGAGAATGTAGATATCTATGTATGTGAATAAAATGACTGACAGTTGACATTTGACGGTCGGCTGGTCGGCTAGTCGACGTGCGCGCAGCACCAGCCTTTTCAAATTCAAGCGGGCCGATGAACTTCAGTTGTTCAATAATAATTGCGCTTAAAAGTCCCAATGCCTTTAGTTTTGGTTCGTTTCTGAATTCGTTTTCTATATTTTTTATCAGAATTTAAACTTCATTCCAATATTCGCCAGTTCTGACTCAACACCATTCATTCACTGGTAGCTCCACTTTGCATTGGCATTTTTTGTCTGTTCGTTTGATTGGCCTATGAAAAATTTTATCGACTAAAAACTCTTTGCTATTTTGCAAATAAATATACCTGGGCGTGTGTTTGAGTTATTTGGGGCAATTAACAGCAGCAAAAAAATTCTTCTTTCTGCTAATTAGTCGTCGTTTTTTTTTCAATTTTACACTGCAATTGCAAAATCTATACCGAAATACAAATCTACACACAAATGTTACAAGATAAATAACAATGCCGATCGGAATTTCAGAATTTCTTGGTTTTAAAGTTTGGTAAAAATACTGTGGCAAAATGTGGGCGAATATATATACATATATGCATACATATATGTATACATATATATATATATATATATGTCGTATAATCTGTTTTCTTAACTAGAATGCAGTTAAAAGAGGCTGAAGCTACACATTTGTACTCGTACGAATACACTAGGGTGAGACTTTTTTTTCATTTTTTACTTTTCTTAGATGAAATAAATATAAGTCTTGAGTTTATACGCTATGATTTGTTTTAAAGGGAAAATGGAAGAGCAACAAAGTCTAAGCGGTAGAAGTTATAGCTGCTATTTCGTAGATCGTCCTCATCAGACTTCTTTACCTAGACTTGAGCAAGGATCGAACCCGCATCAATTTCCTTATATAACCTACTCCAATGAAATTATTGTCATTTTTTGGAGAATACAATGTTCAAATTTTATCGAAATGTATTATTTATCTTGATCCGTGCACGTCCAAAATATTAAATACAGCGATCGTCAAAAATATAGCACCAAAATTCAAAATTATGTATTTTGCTTGCAATTTATGCTTATTTAAAATTTAAATCAATTTATAACAGAAATCACACAAATAAAAGTTTCAAAGGTTGCACAAATTTCTCAAAAACTAATCGAACTTCAAAAAATTCACATCAAAATTTCAAAATTTTCGATTAGAATTCTTTAAAAATTTTCGGGAATTCAATTTTGCAGCCAAAATTTCGGAGGATTTTTTTTTCGTCAGGGCTGTTACGTATTTTCTTCCATATTTAAATAAATTTTCTCCAATAATTCTGCTACGATATGTCTGACGAAGATTTGCGATTTATAGCGATTCATACATACATACATCTTTTCAATTGATTCTATTTCTAGTTATATGGTCGGAATAGTAACCAACCCACTTTGACATATTGCTGAATACTCCAGCTACGAGCATATCTAGAAAAACACCGCGCCCAAGCAAAAGCTCTAACTCTAACCTTCGGCTCATTTGCCTCTCATATACATAAGCATGCTGGGCATTTGAGAATATCCCCTATTAGAGACAAAATTTGAGTTGTTGGAATTTGAAGCGATAATTATAAGAGCAAGAATAAGGTTTTCATTTATGACTAATTTTGTGACTAATTTTGTGCTACAGCACAACATTTGCTTAAACCAATAAGAGTTGATACGTATGTACTCTTAGCCTAATACTGATTTCATTGTAACGACTTGTCTGTCTTCCGGCTTCCGTTACTACCACACAAACGAACACTTAACCACAAGCAATGCTACAAAACGCCGTAAATATCAACGCCCACCTAACAAAGTTAGTATTTCGGCAGCTGCTTTTAAGCGCCAATCAGTGATTTATCAGAGCAGTTGAAAGCCAACAGCTGGACAAAACGTCATCAATGAAATGACAAAGGCGAAAAACTCAACCACGACAGTAGTTAGTAAAGGTTAAAAAAATAACAGTAAATAATGTGTATCGCCTCATAAGAGCAAAAGGTAACAACGATGCAGATTTTTGTTTTTGTTGCATTATTTTTGCAAATAAAATAATAGCATTCAGGTTGACGTTTGGCGTTGGCGGCATTGTTTTTGACTCAGCAGGCGCCAGCCAGTCAAGTCAACCACAAAGCCTACTCACTCGCGCACACACATGCGAATACAGACAGTTATGTCATCGATGCCGTTTATAGCTCGTTTATCGTTTTTCTAGTAAAATGTATTCCCCCTTTTGCATTTTTTCACTATTTGCCATTTATTGCATTTGACGTGTTCGGGTTGGCATGTCTGAGTTGACAAACCATGAATGAAACTAAGTAGCCAACAATGGCAAGCACGTACAAATAAGCAAAAACAAAAACAAAAACAAACATTATCACTACGACTACTACAAGAACAAATACGACGCGACGGCGCTTGACGCTGAAACACCACCGGAAAAAACAAATCGAAATAGTTTTTATACCGCGCCGCCTTCCGCTGCACTACTTTGGAAAGTGAAGTGGAAGTGGAATTGGTGTTGAGAGCGCGTTGGCGTTGTCGTATGGACGATGTACGGCGGGCGGTGGGCGGTATGAGAGCAGCAGCATCAGTGACGCTACGTATGTACGTAAAATGCAAACTCATGCGCCGCCATGCTGACGTCTCTTCATGCGCGTAATTTGCATTGCAATAAATGCCACATTTTTTGCACATCTACGTCCATTTGTTATTGTTAATATTTACGCTTCGAGTTTTATTGCTATTGCTGCCTTGACTAATGCCCATTACTGTATACTCACATTTTACGGCAATAATCCCTTTCACTCCATCCATTATCAGCCACTTCACCAGCCAGCCAAGCAATACGGCATACATTTTACTCATTTCCACTTTACACTTGACAGCCCCAGCCCTTTTGCTACTGACGCTCATTAGCAAATTTATAAATGTAGATACTCCCTACCCGCTTCCGCCCTAACCTCCGATGCCAGCTGCCCGACCAGGCGAGAAATATGCCGTAAATTGTTTTGACGTAAAAACCAGAATGCCTGATATCGCTGCTGAATTGCTCTGGAGAGCAGCAGGCCAGTGGGTGGCTAATAATTTGTATGGCAAGAATAGTAACGGAATGCCAACACCACAGTCTGCTTCTCCGTCACTGCCAAGTCATTTGGCTGTTATTGTTGTTCGTACGTCTAATGGAATGGGCAGAGAGTGCCGCTACTCTCTACGCTGGGAATAAATTGAAGTGCATCCGAGCGCGTTCAAACGTCACAATGACAGACACTTTTTATATTGGCGCGCTTTTTCCTTTAATATCAATATCATTCTCGTCTGGCTGCTGAACGCGAATAAATATTTATCACACACAAATATTAGTAACTGTACTTGTAAACTATGTTCATAAGTATATGTAAATAGTAGAAAATTCACGTGAGCTTATGAATTGTACCTGTACCTGTAGCTCTACCTGATTGTAGGTTTGCTATCTTCCATACATAATAAGTATGAAATTATTTAATTTTTTGTTTTCATTTTCCCACAGCCGCTAACGCTGATGTAATGTGCGAGGTTTTTTGCGTTTGAATTTATTTAAGTGGGGAATTTCATCACAACCAACATACATAGTTACATATACCTTTGAAAATTGCAAATAATCCCTTTTACAAGTCAACAAAAGTTTGTCATGTGATTAATCTGATTTTCCCTTTACTTGTTGAGATATACTCTTTACTTAGCGCACATGCATCCAATTCCCTGCCAGCTTTTGCATAATTTCTTTAAGTCAACCCTTAGAATTGCATAAGAAAACCGAACTACGCTTGAAGAATTATTCAACCCTTCATCTACTTTAGAACCGATTGGAGACGCAACTCTCTTTTAACTTAATTGAGGCTACGGTAGAAAATGCTTTATCCACTGGCTGGGGGCGCTAGTCTCTAAACTACCTTCCCCGAGTGTGGGACTCCCACCGAAGCGTGTGTTGGGCTACCCACTCAAACCCAAACTCCCACCGGTAGGGAATTGCGTCAGGTCGCAATCGACTTCCCCGTGCGGTCGTTTCAACCATGTCTGAACGTGGGCTATCAGGATGTGCGTTCATCGACCTTTCGTACTCACGTTCCNGCGTTGGAGCGAATAAATTTTAATCCGGTACTTTTTGACTTTTAATATATATATCCAAATATTTCTGCTCCGTACAAGAGCACCAACTGGACTGCTGCCATCAAAAGCTTCCTACGGCATGATTTCGGGCCGCTCACATTCGCCATCAGACGGCTTAGATTCACCGTGCTCTGCGCGGCTTTTCATATACCCCATGAATGTGCTCCCAGAATGTGAGTTTATTGGCTAGCCTCAAAAATAGGTATTTTGTGGACCTACAAGTTGTCCTAAGCTGAGGCCCGACCATCATGTTTATAATTGTTGGGATCCACTTCTTGGTGAGCAGTACGATCTCTGTTTTGGCCGTAGCCAATTGCAGACCGTGATCGCTCATCCATCCACTGGCACTACGCATGATCAGGTTCTGTTTGAGCTGTGCCAGCTGGGTGTTTCTTGCTTTGATGACGTCGGCCACGTCGTCGGCGGACGCGGTATAAGGTTATTTTATGTGGACGTGTTGGAAAATTTAATAGGAGGTACAGATGGGTGAGCAAAATAATTAACGTGCGCTTGGTAGCCAAGCAAGTCTTCTTGAACTCTATGGTCAATGAACGTAAATACCTACAACATAATTAACGTTTGTTGTATAACAAAGTTGCCGGTGTTTTGGTACCTTGGCAGAAGGCGTATTACGGTACGATATGGCTCAGCTACTTTTTTATGTAAATAACCCCAAAAAAAAATAATAATAGCGATATTCACCATTTATATGTATTTCAGCTACATGTCAGTGACTAAAAATAAGTACATATATATGAATAAAAAAAATCCATGCTCTACTTAGTTAAATTGGTTATTAATAGTTTTTTTCTTTCTTCTTCTTACTCTTTTTTCAGCGGAGTTTTATATTTTGTGCGAAAAATGCCAAATTCCATCCAAATAACAAAACCAAGGAAAATAATGAGGCCATCGATCGGAACATGACGTAAGGCAAAAAGCTAAATAAAAACCAACAACAACAACCTAGAAAACCAACCACAGAGCCTCCCATTAATAATTAAAACTAACCACAGCAAAAAGGTTGAGAAAAATTTAAAAAAAAAAAATTTTTTTAACTTGAAAAGGCGGTTTTCCCGCACTAATGTAAGCTCATGCCAAAAGTTAATCGTAAATTGTTTAGCGAAAATGGACGTTAATTGCGAGGGATTGAGTAATAAAGGCGGACAACGCCACAGCTACAGCCACAGCAGCCGCGTGGCCGTGCAAAGGCAACGTTACGACGATGTGGCACGCTCAGTAAGCCAAACGGTGGCCACTTATGCGCTACGTAGTCGGCGACGGTCGGCAGCAGCAGCGGCGGCGCAACGCATGCAAAATGCTACAGACACCGGCGGAGGAGAACGCCTGAGCGATCATCACAGAGCGAATGGCAGAGGAATGGAGGCGGCAACAGTAGCGGCAATCACATCACAGCAAATGTCAGCTGCCGAATTGGCCTTGGCTGAGGAAAGCGCAGCTACGCGGCAAAATGTGTGCGTCATTTGTCGTCAGCGAGTGGAGGAATGTTGCACGCGTTGTTGCAGCACTTTTGCAGCAACATCGGCAGCCAGCAGCAGCAGCAGCACGCGGAAAGCGCCAGCCAAATATGGCCAAAGCTTGCGGAGCAGCTGTTGTCAGCGCGACAGTGGCGTATGGCAGCAAATCGTTAGTGCAGCAGCGGTGGAAGTGGCAACACCAACATGTGCAACAACAGCGTGTGACTGTCAACTTGGTGCGATCGCAGCTGCTACCGAAGGACGCAAATGGCAACCAAACGAGTGTGATTGCGGCGCTCAGCGAGCGGCACTTTTGGCCGAAGACCGCTGCACACCAGCCGAGCAGTATGCAACAAAGCTGACGAGCTGTGCCACATCTGCGCCAGAGTCACAGCAGCGGCAGCCGGTAATGCAACAATGCACGCATCCTACTTCTGAAGTGGCAACAACTGCAACTGTGTGTTGCAGCTGTCGACGGCGGACGCATTGGGCCACGTGCAACGTGCCACAAACACCTAACACAGCTGCAACAGCATTACACTTTTCAAAAGCAACAACAAATTCAACAACAAATACATCACCAATGGAGGTTGCAACAACAAGCATCGATTTAGATTTGACAGCAGCGTCCGAATCGCCCGCATCACCAGCACAATCATTTGCAACAACAGCAACAGTATCAGCAACACCNTGATTTAGATTTGACAACAGCGTCCGAATCGCCCGCATCACCAGCATCACCAGCACAATCATTTGCAACAACAGCAACAGTATCAGCAACACCACCAACAACAACATCAACATCAACATCATCATCATCATTACCAGCACTCGCCGCCGGTACAAAATTCATCGAGCAACGCCAAAATATGCTAACTACAACCAAAACAGCTGTTACGGCAGTGGCAACAGCAACAACAACAACAACAACAACGAGTTTATATGCGCCTGCGCCTAGGCCCATCGACAGAACGTTGCGTACGTTTCAATTGTTGTTGCTGTGGATTCAAGTGCAACTTTTACGACCCATCTGCCAGCGACTCAATAGTTTTCTACACAAAGATAACAGCAACAGCAACAGCAACAGCAACAACAACAAACATACGACGAATAGTAATAGTAGCAATAGCAATAGAAATAGTAATAACAGTAATACGAAAACGAAATCCAATAAAAGACAACAGAAACAAAAGCAACAACTGCCACTGCCACTGCAGCAGCAGCAGCAGCAGCAACAACAACCACAACAACAACGTCCTCCACNCTAATAGTAATACGAAAACGAAATCCAATAAAAGACAACAGAAACAAAAGCAACAACTGCCACTGCCACTGCAGCAGCAGCAGCAGCAGCAGCAGCAGCAACAACAACCACAACAACAACGTCCTCCACTTTTAAGACTGATGAAACAAATTCGCTGTAATTCCTACTACAATAATGATAATATTACAATTAATAATAGTAACAATAATGCCACAAATATATTTAATGCATCACACAAACAAAAACAACAACAACAATACATAAACGCCAACAACCATAGTTCTAGCAATAGTAAGTTTAGTAAGAATGAATGCTCGCAATTGCAACATCACATGCACCACCGCATAGTACAACAACAACAACAACAACAACAACAACAACAACAGCCACAACAGATATTACAACAAGCACATCACTACAATTTAATGCCATTAACGTCAATGTCAGCATCACATCAGCACATCAGTTTGCTTGCGCAGCAGCAACAACGAACCCAACAACAACAACAACAACAACAAAAGGATATACTAGCGCAACATCACCTCAAAGCAAGCAATTGCGCATCACTTCGATTGCAATTGCAACATTTGCGCTACTTCAAAATGCCAAATCTATCATTCTTGTATATGCTACTGATTGTCCTATCGTTCCTATCGCTCTTTCTGCCATCGATAAATGCACAAACATCAAATGCAATTGCCACAGCTGCTGCCTCAGCATCGGCCAGAAATGGCATCCGCACGTCGCCGTTGGCCCTGGGCCGCAACGAGACTGGTAAGTTTGAAAGCAAAAATGTTTCCCAATTTTTTTGTTTAACGCTGCGTATTTGAAATGCAAAACAAATGTAGAAATTACTTTTAAGAATTGCCAATGAGCAGAAAAAAAAACTATCACGAACCCTACTTTTCACAACTTTGATAATAAATAAGTTGTAGAAAGAAAAGCGTAAACTCGGCCTCAATTTATTTGCGCCTACATACATAAGCTCCTGTAGATGTATTAGTGGCATACATACATATATGAATGTATGTATATAAGGGTAAATAACCGCACAATCTTTTACCTAAGGCAACAACCATATTTAGGCCTATGTCGTAAAACCCAATCAAAACAAATTGCACTTGACCAACTTTGATGAAATCAAGCATAAAAGTCAAATAAAATTCCGCCCAAATATGTATGTATGTAAAAGTCTAATTGAGTTAAGCTCAAATTTTTATGTTTCCGTTTTGTATTTTACATTTTTTTTGTAATTTTTTGTTCAGGCGATTTACGGCTGAAAAAATCATGCTTTGTGTTGAACTTTTCGTCACCTTTTCGAGCATAAAATAAGCATAAAAATGTAGTAAAATTACTAAAACTGAAAAACAGCACAAAACATCTTAAGCTGCCGCTAAGTGTAAGAATAACAAACGAATATGTAATTTGAATTTAAATTCATTTACTAAATATTTAGTTTAAATTCATTCATAGCAGTTGAGCTGATGCGTCAATACGTCAACAGGGTGACCCAGGGATGTTGCGAATATTTACATTTCACACATTCGCATTCGAAATTCGCATTCGCATCAAATGATACGAATGTTTTGCAAAAAAGTCTTATTAGCAACCTAGAAATAATTTTAGATTCCTCTACCGAAAGCGAAGGCTCGGATGTGGAATCTGGAGACATTAAGACATGTGAAATTAAAGCTCAATTGAAGGCCTATCTTAAAGAAAACGAGCTAATCTCGGTGAAAATCCTCTCTATTGGTGGCAAACTACTACTACTACTGTTCAGTGCAGCCGGCCTTATATACGCCCCTTTTGAACTTTAGACTACAAAATATGACATTCGCAACATCCCTAGTACGAACACTTGTGAGTGGTAAAACAGGAAATTGAAATTCATGCAAGGAATATTTTTATATGTGTTTAAGAGAATTTTAAGTTAAAGAAATCCCTTTCTCTTACTAAATAAATAGAATAAGTACCCATGATATGCGCAAAAAATATCCCTAATATATATATATATAAAAATGTACCTACAGGTGACACTGGGCTTTGTGTAAACTATTCGTGCATTTTTTTTTTTCTTTTGCAAAAACATTTACATATTTATAAAAAAAGAGAAAAATTAAATGCATACATACATAACTATGTAGTAAATTAAATACTTATTATTATTCTTCGAAAACCACAGCAGTTCAAGTTATTAACTGTTTTCCTTTTTAGAATCCAAAGGGAACCACCACTTCTTGCCACGAAGAACTACGACCTACTCTCACTGACCCAATATTTTCGTCAAAACGGTCAAATCCACCCATATCCTTAGGCAATTCACTTGAAAGTTTGACCATTTTTTATTTATAAATCCAATTCGATCGACTTTTGTGACATGCCACTTAGCGGCAATAATTTCACCTCTAGACTTGTTATAATTTCAACAGCAGTTCCAAACTTGCAATGGTCTTCTTGTAAGTTTATAGAAACTTCTTCGTCGCAGTATCCTCTACCGCACGAAGTAAAGTGTTGTTGTGCCAGTTTTTTTATGGTAATTTCTTTTTTTTAATTTTCTGTGCCGGAACGTCGATTTCTTCTTCCTCGTAGTAGTTTTCTTCAGAGCCAAGGGGTATACTTTGTAATTATACTGGAGACCGAAGCATGCGACTAGAAAGACGCAGAATGTCAGCTTCGTTTTCATCTCCATCCGGAGGAAATATAATAATATCGTCTGGGTCTTCTTCGGCGTTCATCCCTTCGATAGTTTCATCAATAGTTTCGTCAATTTGCAAGACGTATAGTCGGACAATACTTTAGTCATTGCTCTTTGTAATAGAATGCACAGTGTATCCCACTTATGGCACAGCATATTTTGACTGTTAAGTATAATAATCAAGCGAAATTTATGATTTTATCAATAATTCATACGTGGCGTATGAGTAACATTCTTTCCTAATCAAATTTCATAAAAAAAAAAATATTATGCATTTTCATTTGACCATTTAAAATATTATTTATCAATCAATTTTCTTCGTTGATAGCTTAATGTTTTTGTAAAAGAACAGGCTTTAACACAAATCAAAAGAATGTAAACCTTTATTCTCAATTTGTTTTCCCTGTAAAAATTTTATTTTTTTTTCATTCACAATGCAAACTACGAGAATGACCTGATCTAGAAAAACGGTATACAGGGCCGTAATCTACGACCCAAAATTAAGTTTACGTGCTTCGATGATTTTTTGGGTCACAAAAAAAATCGCCGTCTGGTAAAAAAAAAATGTATGATAGTCTCCAGGTAACACTGGGAATTGAAGCGTTAACAGTCTGGCGCTGAATTCGATTTGGGCGGACCACATACATTCCTAAAACCTGGGAAAAATCGAAACTTGAAGAAAATATTTTATAAAAATTTTTACAATTTTCTGGATTTTCTAGATTTTTTTCTAGTTCAAAAGAATACCCCAAATTTTCCCGAAACTAGTCCACCGATTACAGCCTTTTTATAAATTTTCTCATAAATATTATTGGAAAAAAATCGATATTTCAGGTGCATCGATGAAAAATTTGTTCCTTTCTCAACTTCATTAATATATCATCTGTCTCTTCTTCTTATGTATGTATGTATAATAAAATTGTTGACTGCTTTGTAAATCGAAAAACCCCATATTTTAAGAGTGCATTTTTTCCGTGGATGTTTGAATTTGTACGAGAATATTCTGAAATTTTCCGTTATATGTGAAGTATATACTCGTTTTAAGTTTTCTATACCAAGCGCAATAATTTTAATGAGTTTTAATAGTCATAAGTGGGCGGTGGCACACCCATTTACCAAAAATGTTTAAGAATTTCATATTTTGCTTAGTGGTTATTGTAAATTCTGCACACTACCGATTTCAATCAATACCGTCTGTCCTTAGTCCTAGAAAAATATGCGAACCAAATTTCGTTGATATAGGTATTTCAATTTTTGCTCGAGTTTTCGTGTGCGCAGACGGACAGTCAGACTTAATAAAAAAGTTAATAATAATAAATATATAATATATAATAATAAAGCGCTCGGGTATAAAAAAGAAATGTGGAAATACAAGGTGAGTTGTTCACGCCCCACGAGATCACTTGCCTCAATCGTAAAAGTCTCTCGCAATATGTATTACAAGGAAATTAAACAACGCCATTTGAATTTGTATTATACATACATACATACATTGATACCATAGTATGTTTAGATGTGCGCACATCAGCATACGTACTACTACATACTTACATAGTACTTACAAGCAAATCAAAGTCGCATTCAGGCTTGAGCTTCCGTTTGAAATCCATAGCACTTTGCTTGACTGTCTACTTATGTAGTTAGGTGTCGCGATCAGGTGCAGGTGGGAGGTAGCACAAATGTACATACATGCATACATATAAATATATGGACGAAGATATCCTATACATACATATAAAATGTAGCTGTTAGTGGGGCTGTAGTAGTAGTGATATGTATATTTATTGGCCCGTGCTGATTGGCTACTTGCCTGCCTAGACGATCGACTATTTATATATGTATGTATGTATGTACATATGTTGTTTTTATGTTCATGTGTATACAATTGCTTATACATATGTATATCGCTGTTAGCCGCCTAAATAGTTGCTGTTCGCCATCAGTCAGCAATCGCTTTTTGTCGCGTTGCGGTAAGCACTTGTTGTTGTTATTATGCTGATATACATACATATGTATATGTAGTAAGTAAGTGCACATGTAGATATTTATTTTTGTTGGTGTTGTTGATGTTGAGGTTGGATGTTTTGATTTAATTCTGCCACTATGCCTCATCAGTGAACGAGCGTGTGATTTTAGTTGCAAAGATATTTTTATTGTACATCCATGTGTAGTTACACGTTTACATTCCTACAAATATACATATGTACATATGTATGCAAGTGTGCGTTTATTGTCGACAAGTGCTCACCATATTTCTTGATAACAACAAGTACGCGCATACATACATAAATACATACATACATACTTGCGTACAGTCATGTATGTATTTGCTTTACTCCTGCTGTACGTATGTATGTATGTATGTACAATTGGTTGTTGTTATTTCAGTTGTGCGGCGTTTCATTTTATTATTTTTCACATTAAGTATTATACATGCATACAGACATACATACATACATATGTATGTATCTTTAAATGAGCTGCTTCTTTTTCGTGGGGCGTCGCATAGTCGGCAGCCATTTGCTTTCTTAGCACCAACAATAACAACAACATCCACAATATCGCCACCCATTACAGTCATGTAAAATGTTAAACTCAAAATGACAGCATATGTATGTATTTAAAACATGCTTCTGTATGTACATACATACATACATCTACTAACGGGTGATTTTTTTGAGGTTAGGATTTTCATGCATTAGTATTTGACAGATCACGTGGGATTTCAGACATGGTGTCAAAGAGAAAGATGCTCAGTATGCTTTGACATTTCATCATGAATAGACTTACTAACGAGCAACGCTTGCAAATCATTGAATTTTATTACCAAAATCAGTGTTCGGTTCGAAATGTGTTTCGCAAACCCAATTGCTGCGAACGGCGACGAATCGACATTTCACGGTCTTCAGCAACACTCTCAGAAACAGACGCAATATTCTCTTCTGTACGCACTGTACGCATTCGTGTGGTTGGTTTAATGTCCAATAAAGTAAACTGAGTGCGAAACTTGGTCACAATCGCATTAATTGTTTGCTCACTTGGTCGATTATGTAGACCATAAATCGGACGTAAAGCGAACCGAACACTGATTTTGGTAATAAAATTCAATGATTTGCAAGCGTTGCTCGTTAGTAAGTCTATTCATGATGAAATGTCAAAGCATACTGAGCATCTTTCTCTTTGACACCATGTCTGAAATCCCACGTGATCTGTCAAATACTAATGCATGAAAATCCTAACCTCAAAAAAATCACCCGTTATATATTTGTGCGTATTTTGATTGTAATAATGCGCTATTGATTATTGTTTTTGATTTGATTCTATGTTTACAATTAGCAATATTGTAATCTATCTCATCGGTGCTGACTTATCTATAAAAAAAAAATTTTACAAAGCCAAACAAAAAATTTTAAACTTATTTAGAATTTTTAGAAAAATTTTGGGTATGCAGTTTTGTAGCTCGTTAAATTTTCGAGCTAATTTCAAGTTGCTGAGAATTCAGAGCCCTAAAAAATAATTTGTGGATTTAGGCATACTTTCAGAACACAAATTTTGATGTACATCGATTGATAATATAAACGGTAATTTACAGCTGATCACAGTAGTGGCTTTATAATGGTTACCAACCAAGGCATATTAATCAGGTGGTAGCATTAGAGCAAAAAAACAACATTTGCGTGTACATATTTTGTTGTTGCTTCTGGTATCGAAAGTGTCAAAAACTGTTCTGATTTTTTTCTTCTAAATCAAAGCGTGCCTTGTGAAATACAAATAAAAATAAAAAATAAAGAATTTAAATAGGAAAAATGAAAATTGTTGCAACTTTCTTTTTTAGTAAATTTTTTCGCTTCTCAAAGCATTGATCCATCCTTTGCCAGACCCCGTAATCAGCGGTTATGCTGCTGAGTTGGGCGAGCATTCCAAAAGCTGCTATTCAATCGCTCGTTTTGTATGGGAAAGATAGATTTTATCAATTTAGAATTTTTGTGAGAAGAAATTAAATATATTTGACACTTTCGAGACCAATAAATTTGAAAAAAAAAAATTAAATCAAATCAGCTGCTAGACTGATACTACCTGTTCAATGTGCCTTGGTTACCAACACTATTTCTCTGGGAATATTGTAGAATATAGGACAATTTCAATAAAAGTGTTTTGAATTAGTACAACATCCCAAAAACGATATTTGTGCAACATGGCGTATGAGTAATACATTTTCTTATTCATATTCTATTGAAAATGGTAAAATAATATTTTAAATGACACTTGCAAATTTTAAACAACATTTAGTGTACTCGCATGTGCTTTTATAACAGTTGAAATTCTTGCTGACACACTGGTACTGGGGGGAAAAAAATTAAAATTTTTGAATATTCAATTTGTATATTTGAATGCTGTAGCCTAACAAAAGGATATTTGCATAATAAAATGTGTTATAAGTTTGTACGAAATTGACAGTTTTATGCAAAATAAAAGCCACAAAAGTTAGAAGATATTTATTCAACTAAAACTTGAGATGTGTTTGTTATAAATTTCGTTTTTATTGTAGGTTCATATGAAAATAAAGAACTCACTAGACAAAAGAGAAAAAAACCAGGGCAATCGACCAAATATTTTTATAAATGTCTATAAGTAAAATTACTCTTTATTAATGCTTTGACACTTTCGATGGACAACAACTATGTTTTCTTCATCTTCTTTCGCTTTCTTACTACAAAAAAAAAAAAAAAATGAAATACCTGCATGTTGCGCATATTTGCGACTTTTAGTGTAACCTCATATAGTAGTGATGGCATTTATCGTATTTTTAAGGCGTTTTTTGGTGTTAAATTTACATTGGAGGTTTGTATTAAAATAAACCGTTTGCTCCCATTTTTTGGATGTTTAGTTATAATATTATTGCTAACATGTGGCGAAAATTTTGGAATGATATGTTTATCGGCCCGCCTTTTGCGGCATTTTTAAGGCGTTTAGAAGCTTAGGTTTGTATTGGTGGTAGGCTGCACTTTTTATGGCATTTTTAAGACGTTTTTGAGGTTAGGTTTATTTGGGAGGTATGCTTTAAAATAAATCGATCATGCCAATTTTTCGTTTTTTTTTTCTTTATTTATGTCCATAAATGTTACATGCGGAAAATTCAGGTACTTCTCCGATTCCTTCTAATATTTCCTAGAGTCCCTTTGTTCATTCGACTCAAATATTCCGAAACCTGTGTTCAACAGAAAGGCGAAAAGGGCTTCAATATTCTTGGTAATGTTATTACGAGTATTTAAAGCTAAAAGTTTTACTTACGATCTCTACTCTGCAGCATAGCGCAGTGTCACTAACGAGGCCTTCAAATAGTCATTTATAATATTAATGTATCCAGATGCGTTTCAATTTCCTGTAAGGAATGCCAATTCACTGATATTAAGCTATGGACATCCAAACCAAATTATGGCTAGGTGGAAACTATTATCGAAACTAATGCGAATACACTAATTTAAAATAATGGTAACCTTCCTCTGACCACCATATAAAAAATAAAAGTGCTATATTTAAAAATAGTCGTTACTCTATCCACTTTTAGGTTAGGTTAGGCAGTCAGTTGAAAAGATCAACTCAGTTATACCTTGAAAGTCCATTGTGATGCCACTGTGAAACTATTTTGCATGGAACTATTTTGAAGCTCTTATAAAGCGTAGGATTGTGGTTATCCTCTTCCTCATGTCTGCAACTTCTGCAATGTTAATGGAAGAAAATTCCAGATCTGTCATCTTCCGATTATTATTTTTTTTTGCTTTGCTGTTCGTTTTCGTCTTAATAAAACATTAAAAGTGCATATTTCAAACATCGTTTTTAAGGAAGATTTTGTGAAGTTGTGGGGGTTATGGTTTTATTGGGAGTGTCGGGGAAGGAGTTTGTTCCCATCCCATCAAAAATTGGAAAACGGCTGCCGGCCAAACCCAATTTTGTCCAGCTAAACAGGCCGCTGAACGGTTAAACTGGCAACACTGGCTACGAAGCATCACATTTACATATATATATTTGTACATATATATGTATGTATATGCAACTCACTCACTCAGTCATTTGCTCGCTGTAATGGCAGCCAATTTTAAAGCAATATTTCAAATTAAAAGTGGTTGATTGGTGCGGCATATCAATTGATTTGAATTAAGAGGCGGGAATAACAAAGACTTAACAAATTAATATACATATATACATACCAACTACCTATTATGTTCATAGGTACATATGTATGTATGTATGTATATTTACTAGTATTACACATAATTAAATTACTTGAGTATATTCATACATATGTACTATGTACAAGTATGTACTGATAATAAAGTGATATTATTATTATTAGTGCGTCGGGTATACTCGCGCTGTGACCTAAAAGATCTATTGTGCTAAACCCTATTTGTAGTCACTCCAAACTTAGGCTATTCAAGAAATTAAGCACATTGGAGGGTGCCGTGTTCCAAATCTTGGATGGAGAAGACAATCGTTGCCCAAGGTGCATCAGTCTGCTATTCATGATACGCGGGCAGTCACACAGAATGTGCTCTGAGGTTTCCTCCGCCAGCCCGCAGAACCTGCAGTCCGTCTCTACAGAAAGCCCCATTTTGTTCAGATGGTACCTTAACTTGCACTGTCCTGTCAGGTAGCCTGCGAGAGTCCTAAGACCCTCCCGGCTGAGTTCACGGAGTATTTCTGAGTTCCGCCGGGAAGGAGTTATGAATTTCTTTGATTGTCTCATTCCCTTTGACTTACGGCAGGGGGCAGCAATCTGAGATTCCTCCCAACTCCTAAGCAGTTCTGCAGTGTATCCTCTAGATGTACCACAGAAAGACACGTTTTGCGAGAAAGTCAGCCCTTTCGTTGCCTTCAAACCCTTCATGCCTAGAGACCCACCACAGCGTAACTCTATTATGGGCTCCGAGGCTATTCAGAAGAGTTTTACAATTGTCCACAAGCCTTGATGTCGTTCTAAATGAGTCTAAGGCCCTTAGTGCTGCGTGAATGTCCGACAAAATTTTTTGTTCTGGCCCCGTTTGTCCTTCTTTACTACTTACTACTAGTTACTGCTTGCCTACTGTCTCCTATTTCCGCTACTATAGTTCTGGATTTCAACATGCTTATGATCCAATCCACTAGAAGGCCAGGAATATCATTTCGTATCATAGCTGTCGATATTGCTTCATAAGACGTATTGTCGCAAGCACAGTTACGTTATACGACACTTAACAAAAATATGTATGTGCTGTACAGTAGACCGTGCACATCTTACAAGCAAAATAAAAAGTTCGCCGTAAGCCCCGAAGTCGAAAGTAGTTTTGCAAGGCAATTAAAAAAAATTGTCGGTGACATCTGTGTATGTATGTACATTCGGCAAAAAAAATTTTATTTTTTTTAATTATTCTACTGGAATAATCAAATTTCGTCCTTAGCAAAATTTTAATGCTTTTTGGTGAGCTTTATACTTTAAGCTCTGGGGTGTATGGCGAATCTATTGTTTTCCGTCTAATGTAAATGCATATGTACATATATTGCAACAACAAAAGGAAGCAATTACAACCTTAAGCTGCATTTAAATTAGGCGATTCCAAATCAAGGCTCAAGGAAAATCGCTCCTGTAAATAGTGATTCAAAAGTCGCTTTCCCCAAAGTGGGCAGCAAATCAACTTTTGCAAGCGATTATCGTCTGTCAAAAAATCGCCTCAAGTAAAGTCAGCTTAAGCGAATGTAGCCGCAACGACGTAAATCACCAAATACAAAGTACGCAATGTACCTACATACACATATCCATACGTACATATGTAAATATTTATTACATTCATTATTGCATTCGACTGCTTCATGGCTTAATTTAGTGCGTAGCTTACTTTGTACTATCTACGACATCAATGCCCCGTAACTTTATTAACGCTGTGGCCGTATTTTTATTGCTTTTGTTTGCATTTTCGATTAATAATTATTGAACCACCCGCCGCGCAGTCGATTGAAGCGGACGACATGTCGTGTTGCCTAATCAACTCGATGCTGCGTCGTAGTAAATTGCAGGCAACACTCTGCCCCGCACCACCCTATCCTGCATCTTTGTCTGGACGAAGCGATGACTTACTTTTGGCCACTACGTCTCTTTGCACCTCCGATCAATATATCGTGCAGTTGAATTGTAGCCAATGTTACCATATTCACACTTTTAACTGAACATAATAGTGTTTTAGATAAGCTTACACTTTTTCGAAAATTACAGTTTTGTAAAATTTTTGAGATTTGGAAGAATAAATTTAAATATCTTTTTTGGTGTTTTTAGTAAATTTTTAACAGAAAAAGAGGCTATAAGGTGCAGAGTTTCCCCTTTTGAATAAAAAGTGTGCCCTTTTCCAATCATACGGTTAAAACTCCGAAAAACTCTTCGTTTTTGAAGGTTACAGTTTCTTTTTTTTTTTTTGAAATTAAGTTTTTTTTGGGAATTCACAGTTATTTGAAAATAAAATCTGGTAACACCGATTGCAGCTATAGTGCTGCTGCTTCGCTTTCCGAAGCCTCAGCTTCGTGAAGCAGCTCTATGTCTATGCTTGAATAGTTGTTGACATTTATTAATAACATTATTATTGTTTTTTTATGTTAGGCAGTCAATATTTGTCTATAATTCCCGCTAGCAAATTTATTTATTTTCGCGGCCAAACAATTTAATGAGCATCAATATTGCGGCATAACACCAACGGCATACATTTTACTGTGGAAATGCACACATAAATACCACACATATGTATATAAAGCATGAACATAAGCTTATAAGTAGGTTAGGTTGAGTTATNTGGAAATGCACACATAAATACCACACATATGTATATAAAGCATGAACATAAGCTTATAAGTAGGTTAGGTTGAGTTATCCTGGCTGCCGTCATCCTGTACATGGGCCCATTGTGATGCCGTATTAGAGACTCCTAGCGGCCCGCCTCCTACCTCAGAAATGGAATCAAATTGTACACTCAAAAGAATAGCGGAGAAGCGAGTGTCGAGGAGCCCTTACCAAAGCGGAACAGTGGCATAGGTAATGAATGCTCCACGCTTTCGATTTCGTCCTCATCCCGACAGCTACGACAGTAATCGTTTGGCTGCAAACCCATCCGGGCAGCGTGGGTTCTTATAAGGCAGCGTGGGTTCTTATAAGGCAGTGCGCGGTGAGAACTCCAATAACATGGCGGAGCATTGTTAACGGAACGTAAGAGAGGGTAAGATCTACGCTTATCTAACCTAGGCCAGATGGGGCTTGCTATCCGGCCACGTGGGCACCGCAGACCATCTTGTTTTTGCCCGTTCGATGAAGTTATTCTGCAGGCAGAGTTTATAAGAAGATAGCGGAATGCCCGCATTACGAGCGGTGCTGATCGCAGACAGTAGGGTTCCTTTCCGAGCCAGCTCGTCTGCAGCACAGTTGTCCGGTATGTCCCTATAACCTGGCACCCATATAAGTAAGTGTGGAGTACATTTTGCGTTTGCAAACACATTTAATTGCATTAACTTTATTTTCATAAAAATAAATGTATATAAAAAAAACCGCTGTGGACAGCCTTAGATAGATAGATGACTTCTGCTTGAAAGATGCTCAGATATTTCCCCATAGGAACAGAGATCCTTGCCCTCGGTGCCACGATTCTAGCACCTATTCCTTCTAGGGCCTGGACAGCCTTCAATAAAGTGATTAAATATTCTTAAAGCTGTCCTTAAAGTTGTCGCCTTAAACTAAACGGCCTCCAGTAGAAAATACGAAGGTTTTTCCTATTACAGAGGAGTACCTTTAGCCGCAGAACAAACCAGGACTGTCGTTGCTATTTATATATTTCCGCATCAGATAACCAGGCGTCGGCTTAAGGCCCTTGGATCTGTAAGTATCACTTCTTAGCTAATAAAACAATGATCAGATTATGGTACAGCTCTAACTGACAGATAGACATGTGGTTGCAATGATCTAGGCGCCGGGCCACAACAGCAGTGAAATTACCGACGCACTGACCCGAAATCGAACCGTATGTGGATATTGTAAGGGCATAATCGCTCTCTTGTTTCTCTGAGCGAGTATGTATATCAAGGGCCCAGTCTGTCGGTACAGCGAAATGTGCCTAACTTCTAAGTGGAAAGATGTACATTCCGGCAGGACCACTAGAAATTTTTGGCTCTACAATAATCTTTCCACAGCTTATAAAGTATATACGCGTATATGTATGTATAAAAGCTATTTTAATTCTTAAATGAATTTAACAGTTTTGTATAATTTCAAGCTG
>NW_016158958.1:42874-72462 GCF_001687245.7 Rhagoletis zephyria | reverse complement strand
GTTTGCTATAACGCGATTTATCGGTTAATAGCGGTTGCCTAAAAAAAATTTTTGTACACTCAACATTTTTTTTTCGACCGAAGCGTTTAAATAAAACTGACATACGATAAACTTTTTTTCTTTCATATGTAGTGATACGGCTTAATATGTGTACATACAATACTAATATAGGTACAATACACAACTACAGTGAAACCCGTTTAAGTACCCCTGCTTAAGTAACCAACATTTTTGGGCAATGTGAATTTTTGAATGTAATCTGAAGAAACTCCCTCTATTCTACTTCTCCGCTTATTTACCCAACCCCCCTAAGAACCTAAATTTTTCGTACACCATTTACCATTTTACCTATAATTTTCCGCTTTTTAGTGTCCTTTAAAAATTCCTTAAAATATTTACATATTCTGACATCGTTACACACCTTCGGCAAACAAAAATTATAATAAATCAACAGTAATTTTTAGCCACTTGAAACTTGCACATTATTAGACTAAAATTGAATGCGCTATAAAACTGTATACTCCAAAAACACATCTGAGAAAAAAAATGTTTAATTTTCATGAATTTTTTTCTTTAAGTGTTCTATAAAATCTTAAGCTTAGGTTTATATGGTATTTGTTCGGGAATGAACTGTATTTTAATTAAAAAATCTTAAATAAATACGTTTACTTCATTAAATGTTAAGGATTTACATATTTATGTAAGTTAACAAAAAGATGTAACTACATCAATAATTATGTTCGCTTAAATACCCGCCGCCTAAGTACCTCAAAAATCTGAAATTTTTCGTGAGGTACTTAAGCGGGTTTTACTGTATTTATGCATTTATAGTACATAAGTGCATGTACAAACAAAATATGGCAGATATAAGCGATTAGGCTTATGCTAATCAATATCGTTGTTGGCTCAGATGAGTGAGCTCATACTGACCGTTATATGCGACCGATGCACCCCACCGAAAATTCCCCTTTTCCTTGTGCTTCTCATTGTTTATAAGCGCAACATCTGCTAGTTTTCATAAACTTTTACACTCAACACCTCGCAATGGATTTTTCTTTCTATTCCTTTGTCTTCGCTGTTGCCCGTGCTCTTCCCCTCCCGCAATCAATTGCATTCTATTGCATTAAGTTCTTTCTTTTTTATTATCTCCTTTCTTTCCATTATTCTTTAGCAGATCAGCAGTCGCTTAAACAATTGCGTTAATAGTATTCTTTATTATTACTAAACAACAGAGGCAACTTTGTTACGAATATTGCACAAAGTGACTGTGGCAATGGCAATGGTGGTTGGTGGTTGTGGTGCTGGTAATAGTGGTCGCGGCGTCAACATCAACTGTGGCAGCAACAGGTTGCAAGCCATTCAGCAACCATGCAATATATGTACGTCGGCTCGTCGTTTGGTCAGCCACAAAGTCCAATAAGTGGGCAGTTGTGTGATTCGTTCTTTTCTTATGCTACATAATAGTTGTTGAAAGGTATGCACATGCATACATACTACATACATACATATGTATATATACGTATAGGCGCGAAGTTGGAAAGATGTTTTACCGGCTGCAGCAAACACGCCTTACTGAATAAAACTATAATGGAGGGAGCGTTGCAAGCGCGAGCAACAAGTTGTAAATTAGCTTTATGCTAATGCTTTTTATTGTTATGAAATTAAACTGTTTTAAGTGTGTTGCTATTATGAAGAAAAAAAAAAAACAGTTACGCACTCAAGCTCATTCATACTCGATTGCCAGACGTAAGCCTGCATGTTAATATCTGTTTTTTTTTTTTTAATAAGCATTGTTTATATTTATATTATTTCATAGCCGCTGCCATAGCGAAATCGAAATTATAACACAGTTCACAATTTTTTCTTTCGTTTTTTATTTGATCAATAGCAAATATTAACAAATCAAANCATAGCGAAATCGAAATTATAACACAGTTCACAATTTTTTCTTTCGTTTTTTATTTGATCAATAGCAAATATTAACAAATCAAATTGGCTGAGTGAATGGCTTGGGTGTGATATTTTTTTCGTGCTTTTTGAAAGTCAGATTATCTACCACAATAAAATTTAATTGTGACATTTTTGTCATTATCAAAAAAACCAACCACGTACATATGTAAATATGTACCTCTGAAGCATTTAGGTCATAAACTTGATGTAATGCAAATGAAAAATTTTGATTTAACTTTTTCTCAAATTACAACTGCATAAAATGTATTTATGAAGTAAGTACATAAATAAACTTAAGGAATAGGCAAATATGGTGTTTGTAAGGTTAGTGAAATTTGTAAGCCATTTGATATGAGATATGATACCTACAAAATAAGTTTAAAATCTTTTTCAAAAACTAGTTTTTTACATGATATTTATCATTGCTACACTCGAACCTTTACAAACTTGTTTTTAGAGTAATCTGAATAGTTAAATTGTAAAGAAATTTTAAAGGGTTCGTAAGTAAATCATTATTTCCCTTTCCGATTTCACAGTTCGACAAATTTTGACTTTTTTGTTACCAACACATCGTTTCGTGTAGATTTTTGTGTGCTGAATCCAAATCTGTCCGCAGAATTACCACTTTTTGGCACTTTAAGGTTAGGATATCTCACAATTCTATAGCCAGATTCGGATTCTCCACCCAAAAATCTCCACGAAACGAAAGGTGGTAAAATTTTGTTGACCTGTGTTTTTTGCCGAATTTTCCAAGATCGAATGTATTGTGCACACTTTGATTTATTCAGATTTAAATTTCTGAAGAAAATCGGTAAATCAACGAAAATAATGCTGCATTATGAAGATTTTTTTTCAGAATTTTCTTTAAGAAATCGTACAGAAACGTTATCAGATTGTGTTAACCACTTCGTATAATTTTCTTTGAAGATCGTTACAGAGCGTGAAACACACTTCCCAATTAAAGCTTTCGTTACGATTTTGAGAACTCTTTGTTTCAAACCTGCGCCACTAAATAACTACTCGCTCGAGGCGACAAACTTTAAAAACTTTAAACTTGACAAAACTGTAAATTCTTTTGGATTGACTGTGCACCAGTTGAAAGGACTTTCAGTTATGTTTATTTATTTTTTTTTGCGGTGCAATAATTCATCTTTACAATCTAGCATCATGGCAATACCGTTGTTTAAACACTACTGTTTTCCAAATAATTCTTCAATCTTATTCTTTTTTCTGAATTTCGAGAACCTGTAACGTCATCAGCGTTTTTCGATTTTAGTTTTTTTTTATTCATTTTTAATCTTTTCTTCTGTGACTAGCCAGATATACATTTTATCAGTGCACTTGTACAATATTCCAGGGACTGAAAATAACAGTTTAAGCTATTTAAGTCCTCTTTCATTTAATAAACTCATGTTTGATTTGGATAAGCGGATTGTTTATTATCCGGAAAGGACTTTTATTTCGGAATAAAAAAAATATTTGGCCAAATTTAACTCGTAAAAAAAGTACAAAACCATGTATCGTCATTCTGCAAAACTACGTAACTGACATTTGCTGCCAAAAATTGGATTTGGTCATACAGGCTTCCCATAACCAACATAATAATTTAAATATTATCTATATTATATTTATACACAAAGGCTCATCGGAATCAGTCTCGGAGTTATTAGGAGAACGATCAGCAAAAAAAAAACTCACCCAGGTATGTAGATAGGTACATACAGCCTGCGACACAAGGATAGCACATCAATATTTTGACCAGTTTTGATTATATTTCTTTTGTATTTTTTAATGCTCATTATAAAAAGTATAACTCACTATCTAAATAAAACCATCTAAATCCGAATTTAAAACTCTAAGCAAAAATTCACGAACTTTTCATCGCAATTCAACATTGTAACATTGACTAGATTGTTTTTCATCAATACGATTAGAAGTTTGAACTCCATTCCAACTGCAGAAGACGAAAATTAAATAAAAGCTACTACAAAGCAATTTTATACTCTCATTTTTCTAGCCACTTAATCAGGCCATCAAAATTAGATTAATTTAATTTTGCTTTAATTTAATATAAGATTACAATTAAGTTCAACTGTAATTACATTTTGTTTTAATTTTTAATATTTAATTGCTCGTTTTGTTTTTATTGTCCCATATCCATTGTAAGCTCTATTGTATTTTGTACCTATGTTAATTTTGTTGTACTAATAAAAAAAAGGCAATTCTTACTGTGCTAATATCACCGTTATAATAATAAATTAAAACGAAATGGATTCCAAGGCTTTTCCAATATTCAGCTCAGACCAGGGGCAGTAAAAATTACAACTTTTATTATAAAAATTGCTCTTTAACAATTATTTTTTTACTTTTATTTAATTACTCCTTACATAACAATTATTTCTCATTTCTCGTTTTTAAATCCAAAATAACAATCATTTTTGATTTTCAACTAAATAACCAGCAATCAAGAGCTATTTTTTATTTTTATATTATATGTTTCAGATAACAGTTATTGAATACTTTTATTTATAAGGGACATCAATAAAAATTAGACAGTGACATTTATTTTTTAAGTCATACTTATAAAAGTTATTTGTATAAGTCGTAGTAAACTTTCGTTTCCCAACACCTTCGTAATTGCGAAATTGATAATGGCTTTTATACGTATGACTTAAAAAATAAAAGTCAGTGACTGATTTATATCCAAAATTGTGAAATATAAATATAAAACAATTGTTATTTTTAATTTTGCATAAAACTACANCGTATGACTTAAAAAATAAAAGTCAGTGACTGATTTATATCCAAAATTGTAAAATGTAAATATAAAACAATTGTTATTTTTAATTTTGCATAAAACTACAAAAAAATTATTGCTAAATTTGATTCTCGGTGAAAAGAGAAATCGTCTGGTATATATATAACGTAGTTGTAGAACACTTCCTTCATAGTGAACTTTTCAATGACAAATTTTCATCAATAACTGTTATGTCCCTGGCTCAGGCCCATTGGTGAAGATAGAGCCGAGGCTATTTAGGTTTCCCCATGACCTCTCATGGATATTTAAAAGCATCATTTACTAAGGAAACAGAAGCACAGAGTGATCTGATCTAGTTCCCTATAACTTCTAGGTATTGTATCTGGAAGTATCTCGTTGCATTGCAGCAAGCCTTCAGTTTTCCATGGAGGTTTCTCGGACGGTAGATGATATCTTCATGAGTTTTAATGCGAGTCATAGGCAAATCACCCGTGATAACTTCTGCCTGTCAAAACACAAACAAAAATTTGCTATGGGCACAATCTACTCAGCCACTTAAACACTATGAATGATATCAGCTTAGAGCTCAATCTAAGAATATCTCTGGACAACATACTAAATATGCTGCCTTGGGCGCGCTAGGCGATGGAAAAGCAGCGCCTGCTCTCTCACAGAAAAAAATGCACCTTACAAATTTGCTCGTTCGAGAAGCCATTAGAATCATTTAAGGGCACTGGAAGGGCTTAGTGCAAGGAAAAGAGGCAATTAGCGATTTTTTTTTTGGTGATCTGAACTTGAACCGACAAATAGTTATAGTGCCGACATTGCCGATTTCGATTTCATGGATTGATATTAGCAAGTATGTAAGCTTTGAAAATTTTTAAATACAAATTAAGTCGCACATTCATATAGTTTTCCCACGAGCAATAAGAGCGCAAAAAATTGCAAATTTAATTAATATAAGCCCTTGGTTTAGCAGCGAAGATGCATTGTTCGTTTACCCTACGAGAACGAAAGAGAAAGCGTTTGAGAAATATTTGCGGAAATTCATTCCATGTAAATATTTGTGTTAATCCAATGAAAGCGTGGAAAAATGTGTTTATAAGCGTACGCGAATCTTCATCTTTTGAACTGGGTCTTTGCATAATCGCAACAACTGCTGCTGCTGCTAAGCACTTTCAATGCATACCCAATGTCGCTGCTGTTTTTAATTTTTGCACGCCAAGTTCTGAGCCACCGACAGCTTTACGTCGCCACCATAATACGCACACAACTCGCCTTTGCAACAGCTCAACACTTCCTTATGCGTGCAACAAGTCGACAGCTGGCTGACTGATAAGCCAATGCGCTCGTGTAATTCCCAATAGAAGTGGCAGAGACTTGGTGCAACATGCGCCACTGCTTCTTCTTTCACTCTCCACTGTGCCACATGCAACATTAAGTGGGCGAGCAGCCTGCCGCGCTAATGCGTAGCAAGTTACGATCCGGCGAAGAATGGACAGCAATAGCTACAAGTACATAAGTACGTACATACATACATATGTATGTAGTTTGGCTTCAGCGGCAATTATTGCACTACCAGCAGCGAACAAACTTGGCGGCAACTGGGAGCAAGTCATCTAGCCACTTACAAACATAGACAACCAGTTGAATGCGCGCACCAGTCAGCTAGCCAAACACAAGCAGTTGTTGTTGTGCTCCAACTTCGACATTATGTACGTTGTTGCCAGCAGTTGGAGTACTTTGTGGAGCGAAGCTAGGCCAGAGTCGCTTAGGCCAACGCTGCTTCAGTTTAGTTAGTTCGCGGTTCGAGTGCGGTCGTTGTTGCAAGTGTGCGCGCGNTCAGCTAGCCAAACACAAGCAGTTGTTGTTGTGCTCCAACTTCGACATTATGTACGTTGTTGCCAGCAGTTGGAGTACTTTGTGGAGCGAAGCTAGGCCAGAGTCGCTTAGCCCAACGCTGCTTCAGTTTAGTTAGTTCGCGGTTCGAGTGCGGTCGTTGTTGCAAGTGTGCGCGCACAAAATCATATCTGCGATAGATATTTAGACTGGTAGCAAGCAGTGAGTGCATATACATATGCATGTACACATACATATTTACATACATACATACATATATGTATAAAAAACACATCTACATTTTGTACAACATTGCTTCTTCCTGAGGCAACTAAATTTAAACGCTGCTACTATGAATGTGACTGTGTGACACCAGGTGACTGATGACACCTCAATTAACCCGGAAAAACAAATACTAAATATAAAAAGTTAGCTAGTTGCTGGAAGCGTTTAAGGATCGTCGCGGCGCGCAGTACGACCTTAAACTTGCGAGTCATTTGCCGTGAAGTAAAAAGAAGTGAAAAAAATAATAATAATTAAGCAAATCGAAAAACTTCATCAAAGTCAACTAAGCGAAACTGCACTGCCAAAGTAATGCAGTAGCTAATTATACAAAAACAAAAAAAGGAAATAAATAAATAAATAAATAAAATAAATGCGCTAAGCCGCAAATTGAGTGTATGAAAAATGCAAATGCAATTAAGCGCAAAGGATACATTGAACCTGTGGATAATATTCATCTGTAATTGCTTCGTTTTGAATGCCACAAATTTGGGGTTTGTGCGAGGCAAGTTTAATGTTGGCACACCGCCGAGTTACTCATTCATTAAGTTGCAATTAAAAGTTGTTCAATTTCGAAAGATTTATGTATATGTAGTTATGATTGTGAGTTGTATGTAAGTATGCAGCAAAATTATCAGCATCCACGCATGCGCGTGCGTCCGCTTGCATTTAGCGCACATNACTCATTCATTAAGTTGCAATTAAAAGTTGTTCAATTTCGAAAGATTTATGTATATGTATGATTGTGAGTTGTATGTAAGTATGCAGCAAAATTATCAGCATCCACGCATGCGCGTGCGTCCGCTTGCATTTGGCGCACACGCACTTTTATGGTCAATGCCGCAGCGCAACGAGTATGCGCCTAGCTAGACACCCGCGTTGTTGCATCTTTCTTGCTTTGTGTGGTGGCTTGTTGCGCATTTTGGCATGCGGCATGCGGCATTACTGATACCCGCGGCCGCGACCATGGGATTGGCCAACACACAAGCACAACAACAACAATGAGCACTGCCATCAACAACCACATATACATACGTACATATGTAGCTAATACAATGCTAGCAGCGATTATGTGGAATGATCCGTTAAATAACCTCATTTTGGATTAAATGGCTGCACATCTTGTTTGACTTTTTGCTCCTCTTTATTCCTCTTTGTACGCGTTAATGTTTATATTTTTTATATTTCTCTCTATTTTTTATGGTTTTCACGTTAACAACGTTTTAACACACACACACATGTATGCAAGTGCTACGTTAAAAAATTTGCTCTTGATGTGCCACCTTAATAAAAACATTATATATATATACTTTTTTTAATAACTACTTTTTATTGCCCGCCCAATTTGTGGTTTATTCGGTCATGAACCCGATTTTTTGGCAGACACACACACACACACACACACGCTAGCATTCGAGAGCTGAAACCGTACTCAAGCAGGAAAGCAATGAAAATTCACGTAAGCTCGCAACATTTTGCCGCCGGCTAGTGGGCTGGCTTGGTTAGTTTTAAAATCGTCGTTGCGCATTTTTTTGACGTAAATTCAAATTATGAAAATTGCTGGTAGCGATTTTTAACTGAAAGGTGCGAATTCAGGAAAACGGCAATTTAAGTGTGCATAGTTATTGGTTGTTATTAAATGACGGAAGTTGTACAATCTGGTATACAGAGAGTAATATGACAAGCCACTAAAAGTGATTGTGTAACAGCGAAATGTTATGTGAGCAAATGAAAGGATAATGCATTTTGAACGGTGTGCGCAAAAAGTGATTTAAAAAAAAATATCATGAAATCGACAAAATACAAAATTTCGGTAAACTATGATTTGTTGGAAACAAAGTAACGTAACCCTACACTGAGAAAAAATAAACTACATATGTATATCGCATTACTTTCAAACCAAAACACACACCTATTTTTTTGCTACAAGAGTGTCATGATCCAAAAAATATAAAAATTGTAGTTAAGTATTCAGAAATGAAAGCGAAACTACCGGAATCAGAACATCACGATTCTAACTGACAGCCAAGCTGCCATCAAGGCTGGTGATGGCATGCCTTGATATGCTTAAAACTCTTGGTCTGACCAATCGAGTGTGGGTTTTCTGGTTTATTGGTGTGAAAAGAAACAAAGTTTCCCAAAGTACTTTAGTATAGAGCCTATAAAGTACTTTGGGAAACTTTGTTTCTGGTTACTGGTTACTGGTTAATATACCCACTACACTATGTGTCAAATTAAACTTGTTGGCTCGGTATTGAGTAAAACCAAATGCAAGTGCAGTGATCGGACTTTAAAAAATATCTGTGTGGTAAAATCTGGAAAAAAATGTGGTAGATCTCTGGGTTTGGATCAAACTTTGTACAAAAATTAAAAAAAATCTGCAAGGTTTCACCTAAACTGCAAACTTTTTAATTAGACTCTAAAAAAAAATAATTTTAATATAATAAAAGTGCAAGATTGGAGTTGCTAAAAATTGCGTTGAGTTTTGACAATTTTTTTCCTTGACGGTGCAAATCAGCTCCTTTCATATTGAGATATTTTTCGAACATATTTTAAGAGATTTCTGCAACCTTACGGAGTGCAGCCGGNACGATGCATAGCAGCTCCTTTCATATTGAGATATTTTTCGAACATATTTTAAGAGATCTCTGCAACTTTATGGAGTGCTGCCGTTTTTTTTATCACATCACGAAGTAGCGAACAAATGTGGCACGTTCCAGCCACTAAACAGCTAATTGGGATTTGTCGATTTTGACAATTCTCAAGTAAAAGTAAACAACGCCTCAGAAACCTTAGATGCACTTAAATTTGCTAATACTTTCACAAAAATCGCCGTTTTTTAATATTTTCGCTATTAACTCCTTTTATAAATCATATATTATTNCCACGCGAATAGTGAAATGTGCTACTCTTCGTAGGGACCGACGATATAGTGTTTAGTGTTGGACAATTTTTTCTCTTAAGATTAAGAAAATTATGTCAAGCAAAAAGGCGAATACNAAATTTCATCGTCGCCGGAATCTTGTATTATATTATTCCAGTTACCATATAGTGTTTAGTGTTGGACAATTTTTTCTCTTAAGATTAAGAAAATTATGTCAAGCAAAAATAAAACTACTCAAAAAGGCGAATACATGGTAGATTTCAGACCTTGAGTGGTAGATGTGGTAGATGCTCAAAAAAGTGGCAGATCTACCACAAAGTGGTAGAAGTCCGATCACTGTGCTAGTGATATATATGGTCGTTTAAAGTACAAAATGCGTATCGTCATTCTGAAAAACCGCGTAACTGACATTGGCTGCCAAAAAAGAGATTAGCTCACTCAAGCTTTTGGCTCAATCCTTATCCATTTTTCTGAAATATACTAGCCAGGAATGCTATTGCTTTATAAAAACGAGCACCATTTTGAAATATAGGTGTTTTTACTCTCTAGAAAATAATTTTTGCAACCTCGCCAACGCGGTTTGCATTATCTTGATACACGGTTCAGCAAAATGCAAAACCGCGTATGTGAAGTTTTAGAAATAATTTTCATGATCGTAGAAACACTCATATTTCAAAATGGTTCCCTTTTTTTAAAAAGCAATCGCATTTCTGGCTAGTATATTTCCGGACGAATGGATAAGGATTGAGCCAAGAGCTTGTGTGAGCAAATCCAATTTTTGGCAGCCAATGTCAGTTACGCGGTTTTGCAGAATGACGATATATATATATATATATATATATTTTTTTTTTACATAGTATAATAAAGGAAAGTCGAGATTCTTTGTACGCGGTAATATCGAAAACTGCTGAACGGATTTTGACGAGATTTTCTCTAATATACTCTGTATCGATGGAAGAGTGACCTTTTTTATACTTAGAATCTTAATAGGGTTGCCACTTGTCAGAAAAACTATAAGATCCGCACCGTTCGTTGGATTACAAAAGATGAGGTGACAAGTGATAGGGATTGGCCTCTAGAACAGCACTAATATTTTTTTAAATAGGGTTGCCACCTGTTAATAAAATTCCTATATGTAATCATAATAAGCGTAGGCATAAATTCTGCGACGTCAATGTCAAACGAAAAGACAGCCTCTACATGTGCAATAATGTATTACTTTCTGAGGGTTGTCACCTATTAAAAAGTAAAAAAAAATTTCGCCGTTAGTTGGATTACAAAATGAGATACCAAACGAAAGGGCCTGGCCTTTGCATGCTCAAAAGCTTTCATTTTTTGAATAAGGTTGCCAGCTATTTAAAAATTACTATCTTCCATTCATAGTATAAAGGAAAGTCGAGATATTTTGACTACGCNGCAATAATGTATTACTTTCTGAGGGTTGTCACCTATTAAAAAGTAAAAAAAAATTTCGCCGTTAGTTGGATTACAAAATGAGATACCAAACGAAAGGGCCTGGCCTTTTCATGCTCAAAAGCTTTCATTTTTTGAATAGGGTTGCCACCTATTTAAAAATTACTATCTTCCATTCATAGTATAAACGAAAGTCGAGATATTTTGACTACGGTAATTTCAAAAACTACTGAACGGATTTATACGAGATTATTCAAGTATAATCTGTATCGATAAAAATATTATACTTAGTACTTTAAATTCTTATAGGGTTGCCACCTGTCTAAACAATTATTAGAAATGAGGTGTCAGTGAAAGTGAAAGGATATGGTCCCTGCATTTGCAATAAGTTTTTGGAGTGGGGTTGCCACCTATTTAAAAATTATGTACGTATAATACGTGATTTGCACAGTTAATTAAATTAAAAAAAATGAGGTGTCAAAGGAAAAGGCTTGACCTTCCGATTCGCAGTAAGGCTTTATTTTTCGAAGAGTGTTGCAGCCTGTGCGAATATTTTATAAATGTGGGCTGTTCGTTATATTGCAAAAAATCAGGTGCAAATGAAAGGGCTTGGTCTCCAGATGCACAATTATATATTATTTTTTAGTAGGGTTGCAACCTGTTTATTTGTCAATCGCGTCTTATTTAATATCTACACATTCAGCGCGTAGCGAAGCCTCGTGCATACGAGGCCGTCTAGTATATATATGTATATATATATGTATATATGTCAACAATATTACGTCAATGGATTTTTTGTTTTTTGAGTTTAGCTCAAATAAGGATGATATCCTCAATTCAATCCTTGCACACAATTTATTGTTTAATTGGGGTAAGTTCTTGAAAACATCGTTTTACAAAATACGGATTTTTTGATACAAGGATTTAATTTTTGTGATTTAAGGATTTCAAAGAATTGATTTCGTGATTTCAAANTTTTCAATTCTCTCGGCACACGCACAACGCAGTTAATTGCACTGCTTTATTTTTAATATAGGGATCAGGGGCCATGCAAAGATTACCAAAAACTCATGAAACAGAACGAAGCAAGAAAAAAAAACTATCAGTATTTTCTTCAAACCAAACCAATTTTTTTTTTTAAGAGATAATTAATAATAATTAATCATAATTAAAAAAGGGATTTCGCCATTTCTCGAAATTAGCCTCTAAAATCGAGCTACGGACCTCCGAAGTTCGAAATTGGACCTTTGGTAAAAAATTATTTTTAATTACTGTATGCTATAAATTACTCTTCAATTCCCAATACCAGACGTTCGTGTTTCTATACGAAAAAACTTTTTTGTAGCAAAAAATATTAACAAAATGGCTTTGAAGGATTTGAACATTATTCATTCATTCATTCACATTCTTCCATTTGAAGGTAGAAGATTTAAAACGAAATGAATTTTCATAAATTGCACAATTCAGAATGCTAAGTGTTTTTTATATGAAGTAGAATATCCAAATCTACTTTACTCTGTTTCGCTGGAACTTTGAATCAACTCATGCAGAGATCTAATATGTATGTATACCTGTAGTTGCGTATGTAACGTATACGCTCCGTAGCACCATACGCAGTTTTCTAACACGTTTGGTCGCACGCCTTTTCTTAGAAGACATCTTATTCCAAAGTAATTAAATATTGGCGTGGGAGGTTTTTATGCACCGAGCTAGCAAGGAAACGTACATTTTACGAACATTATGCTCTACGAATGCTCTACGAGGGATTCTCGATCAGAAAGAAATTGGAAAAAGGCTCGTAAACGATAAAACAAAAAATTCAATAGAAAAAGGCAAAGGTAGTAACTTGTCAGCACAAGAAAAAGTTTTAATTTTATTGGAAATTTTTGTTGACCCACAATATTTTATAATATAAATAATTCGCATACGATTGCCTTTTTGGATCCGTTTACGATTGTTCGTAGGCGCTCCACAATTTCCAGCGAAAAAGTACCTATTAGAAAATGAATCGTAAACGGCTATCATAAACAAATTTTTATTCAGTTTACGATGATTATTTTGGCTGAGTAGTATTCCCTATGCCCATATATGTATATTACTTTCTTCATATATAAAACAATTTTAGAATGAGCTTCGAGTTTGCCAATAAAAATTGTAAAATTTTAGTTTATTAAATCATATGTATGTAGTCATTTTACTCAATGTATTTTTTTCATTTGGTGACACACTAGTTTTATTACACTGGGTTCGTTTTTTTATCAAGAAGAACATTAGGTCTAAATGTCTAATCAAAATTGTCAATCTAAAATTGTTAAAATTAAAAAAAAAAACTCTTGCAATTTCAAAAATTACAAAATAGCTGCGACAGATATTCTGCATGCTGCCATTTTTTTTTAATTTCGTGATAAACTCTTTACACTTCACATATATGTTGTATTTGATGCCAACGTCCATTGCTTTTAATATGGACATTCTATTTGGAAACTTCCCAAAGTAACTAAAATAAAAATAATTATGATTTTTTCGTGTGACAATGAAAATGTGAGTGATTTCGGTACTTTTTCGCCTAAATAAATATTTTAAGGCTAAAATTGTTCAAATAGTTGATTTATTTTTTAATGTATCTACTTATTTCTGGAACTCCATTGATTGAAATTAATACAAGAAGAATGCTTTGCCGTTTCTTTTCTGACGTGTGAAGGGAGTGACTCTAAAAAACAATTCGTGGGATTTGCTCATATACACATGTATGTACTTATGAACGTTTATTCTTTCGACACTACTGAGAGCAAAAAAAATAAAAGTAAACTTTGGCTCTTTTTCGTAAAACTCTTCAACACTGCATGCGCCACTTCCGAGCTAACAAGGCTTTGAAAATGATAAATAGTCCTACCTACTATATTATGCCTAATTCTCAAAAAGTTAAAATGATAGAAAAACATTTGCCAGACAATAACAAATTTTCTAAGGTACGTAGATACACTGGATTGTTCTTTATCGAAAATAGAGATATACTATTTGTATTTTGAAATCAAAAAATATATAAAGGTAGCTCAAAGCGTCCAAAGTTTTACATGCATTTAATATGGGGAAAAGCAACTTTTTGTAGAAATGGTATAGAATTCTTAAATATCAATATTATTTTATTGGAAAACTTGGTTTCTCTTCAAGAGATTTCCAATAATAACACCAAATCATTATATATTTTTCATAGTAGCTCTATTTTATAAGTCCGCAANGCTCATATACACATGTATGTACTTATGAACGTTTATTCTTTCGACACTACTGAGAGCAAAAAAAATAAAAGTAAACTTTGGCTCTTTTTCGTAAAACTCTTCAACACTGCATGCGCCACTTCCGAGCTAACAAGGCTTTGAAAATGATAAATAGTCCTACCTACTATATTATGCCTAATTCTCAAAAAGTTAAAATGATAGAAAAACATTTGCCAGACAATAACAAATTTTCTAAGGTACGTAGATATATTCAGTAGGGCTATCCAAAAATGAAATGCATGTAAAGGAGTAAAGTCGGAATTTTAATGTCCTTACCCACTGGATTGTTCTTTATCGAAAATAGAGATATACTATTTGTATTTTGAAATCAAAAAATATATAAAGGTAGCTCAAAGCGTCCAAAGTTTTACATGCATTTAATATGGGGAAAAGCAACTTTTTGTAGAAATGGTATAGAATTCTTAAATATCAATATTATTTTATTGGAAAACATGGTTTCTCTTCAAGAGATTTCCAATAATAACACCAAATCATTATATATTTTTCATAGTAGCTCTATTTTATAAGTCCGCAGAAACCCCAAAAAAATGCCAGAAAATTCAACGGGGGGATATAAAAAAATCTTTACTATTAAAAAAAATTGTTAAATAACAAATTGGGTATTATTATTAGAAGTCTCTAAAGAAAATCAGACTTTTTCCGTCGAAAAATATTAATTTTCAATAACTATACGTCATTTCTATGAAAAGTTGTTTTTTCCCCATGCAAAATACTTGGAAAATTTTGAGCGTATATATAGGGGTATATTTTTTCGATATAGAAAAATCCTAGGGGGTGAGGGCATTAAGATTCCGCCTTTACTTATTTTGGACCACCCTATTAGCTTATATTTTTCAAAATTTCGCTTAGGACAGATGGCATACACTTCTTATAAAATACTTATAAAAAGACTACGTCATAGCGGCTATTCGGTTTATTTAGCTTACCCTTTTGAAACTAAAATTAAATGCCACTGTGACACTACATTTGCTTTTCTTACATTTATGCTTGTGCATAAATATGACCATATATTATGTATATATACATATGTACATATGTAGATACATATATATGATCTTGGTTTTTTATTTATATACAAATTCATACGGAAAAGAAAGAAAAATCTGTTGATTTCACCAAATGTAAAGTATCCCGTGATAAAGCTGCCGGAAAAAATGTCGGCCCGTGGCGGACCGTCGCATGTCAATCTGGATCGTGTTGCAAATGCGTTGCCAACAACATGCCACAACTAACACTCTCACACGAGGTATGTGCAACAATTCTTCGAATGCACAGAGACAGAATACTTTGAATAGATTAACTTAAATAAAAACCACAATTGAAAGAGAAAAAACAATAGTACATAGTAGTAAAAACAAAAACCATGACAGCTCTAAAAATTTCATCAGCAGTATGTACCAACGTGCTGCTGCTGAAGCTACAGCTACAAACAGGCTCACATACAGTTTGCATGTAGTAGCCATGCCATAAAGAAAATTTTAGTTAATTATGTCATGAGGGTGGGAAAAAATATTAAAGTGCTGCACATTCACATTGTACCCACTGTGCAGTTTCTGTTGCTGCACTTGCACCGCGCGTTGCCGAGGTTGGCATTGTTTCGGAAGGAGTAAAGTAAACAGGTACGCACGCGTATGTTGCAAGCCAAAGCAATAACAATAGCAGTACTAACAACAAGCAAATAAGAGTGAAAAAATGTAGAAGAAAATTTACAGCCAGCAAACGTTTGTGCGAAAAAAGTGGGCGCAAAAATGAAAATGGCTATGTGCAACCACACGCCAGTCAATCAGGTGTATACATATGTATGTATTGTACAATTCCTAAAGCCCCTTTAGATCAACTTCACTTACCGTCCGCTTAGTCCCACCCAAGCGGCTGATTGGTATTGTGCATATATACATATGTATGTATAAGGCGGATTTGGGAAGATGTAGGTATGTATACTATAAAATTCCCACTGAAAACAAAATTGGAAAAAAACAAAAAAAAACACTAAAGAAAGTTTTTTATCGTTGATGCCATTGCTGCAATATCTGCAACTGTTGACACGTTGCAGTGCCGTGGAACATATTGATATATTCATTGTGGAGGTGTTGCAAGGTTTTCGCACGAGCCACAATTTTAATGAATTTAATGTGAATTTTTAGTTTGAAAAATCTGATCGACTTGGTAGACATATGTATGTAGCTGTCACATATTGCTTACGCACAAATTTTAATATATGTATGTATGTGTACACACTGTTCATATCATTCAGTTTCTGGCTGTATCTTACGCATATCAGGAACAATCTGAAGTTCGAGATTGCCCCCTATAAGCTTGCACACATGTAAATGATTTACAATAAGTAATATGGGATATTTTCATATATTAGCTCATTTCTACACGCGCCCAGGCAGGATCCGGTAATTAGAGAGTAGAAAACGGTAAATTAAAAATCCAGTACTGTCTCTATTATAAGACCTTGAACGATTTATGGTCAATATGTTAGAATCGTCTGGGTGTTTTCATAACTCTGAATTAGTCAATGAAATTGCTTGAGAATACGTCCGGGCAGCAAACGAATGATAATGTTCTTCTTTAAATTTGCTATTATATGATCGCATGCATTCTATATAGTACGCCTATAGATGTGCAGAATATCTATTGATTTAAAATTTTTGTTTTATTCTGTGCGCAGCTACTCCAGGATGCGCTTTTCACATGTACGATGGCGTTTCCGCCGAAAGTGAGGGAGTGCGTTTTATACGCTTGCGAGAGGATGCTGAAATTGGTAAAGAAATACTCCTACTGCGTGCCTACCCCCGCTCTATCATAGCGCTAAGGAGTGTCGATAACTCCGGTGATCATAAGTATTTTGGATTAACGGAATTAAACACCACCACAGTACGCATTACGCTTACACGCTCCATTGAAGATCTTGTAGATCGCGATGTGCCGCGGAATTTGCTGAAATTTCGTGTGGTGTGTGCGGGCAAAAATGAAAAGCTTGAAGAGGTAATTGGGTGAATAAAACTTCTGGTACTAATAATATAATTAAATATAATAAATTGTAGGGCAGTTACCTATCGATCACGGTTTATATTGAAGATGTCAATGACAATGCGCCGGAATTTCTAAACACTCCCTATATTGTGGACGTGGATGAGAATACGCCACCTGGCACAATCGTCTTTGAAGGCATACAAGCATTCGATCGTGACAAACCGAATACACCCAACTCGGAGGTGCACTTCAGCATGTCTACGGTGCCAGAGCAGCTCTCCGCCGATGGTAGTCCATACTTTTCGCTTAAAAGTCCACATCGCGCTCTGCTAATACTAAAGAAGGAGCTGGATTTCGATAATGGCATACGACTGTTTAAGCTGCCGCTTTTTGCCTGGGATCGTGGCACTCCAGCCAATCAAGTCAACACGACGATAACTATTAACGTGCGGGATGTGGATGATTTGCCACCAAAATTTACCGAGGGCGTGTATCGTACCAAGATCAATGAATTCTATCCTATGACGGTGAGTATATATGTATGTACATTTACCTGCACTAGGGTGGAGCGGAAACAAGTTTCATTATGAAGTTCTAGTAGCGGGGTATCGTTACATTTGGACGTCAATAGAATACCGCTACATTTTTGTGAAATACGTAAATATTTTCTGCCTCCCATTTTTAAGGAAATTGATTTAAATTCTAAACAAATCATTTCTAGAAAAATTATGTTTACGTAAGCTGTTGTGTAAGCCATTAAATTTTAGAACAATAAAATGCAAGTTTGAAGTAGCTAAGACTTGCCCTTGGTATATTTTTTTTTTTTTGTCGAAGGCCATGCTCATTTTCTGCATATAAAACATTCTTGGACATACTTTGTGTGGAACAAAATACGTAATGCCATTAAAAAAAATCAAAATTAAAAAACCAGCGGTATTTTGTGGCCACTCTAAACTTGCACTCTGTTATACAAAATTTAATGGCCTACCAAACTGCATACATAATTACATTATTTGTGTAGAACTTAAAATCGAATCTGAAAACTTCAATCAGAAATGGGAGGCAAAAAATATTAACCGATTTCAAAATTAATTAAGGGGTATTATATTGGCGTCCTCAGGCAACGATCCCGCGAAATTAGAACTTCGTAACGCAAAATTTTTTGTTTCCGCTCCACCCTAATGTACAAATATGTATATCAGACACAATTTTAAAGAGCTGGAATTGTATACTTATTTGTTTCCGTTTCTCATATCATCTTTGATCTGTACCATTTTAGAGTATACCCATCCGCTTACCACTCTACTTCTCTCCCCCGATCATGGCGTTTGACCAGGATTCGCTGAATGCTACACTGGTGTATGAGATCATTTCCGGTAATGAGCGTAAACTATTCCGCGTCAACCCGAACAATGGCATCTTATACCTTCAAAAGGAGGTTGACTTGGAGGAAGAAAGTTTACCGGGTAACACTTTCGTTCTACAAGTCGAAGCGCGTCAACGAGAAAATCCTTTGAAAAAAGCTGTTGCTAGGTATTCCAATGAATGCAGTTACATATGTATAGCAGCTTAAAATTTATTTGTATTAATTAATTTTGTGTTCAATAGAATCGAAGTGGAAATACTTGATCTTAATGATAATGTGCCCGAATTCGAAGCTGACTTCTACAACATTTCGATTGTCGAAAATCTACCTACCGGGTTTAGTGTGCTTCAAGTAAATGCCATCGACCGCGATCAAGGCGAAAATGCTGAGTTCTTGTATCAGCTTACCGAAGAGCCGGAAGTCGCAGATGCTTTTCGCATTGATGCCAGAACCGGTTGGATTACGGTGAACGATGATCGACTGCTTGATCGCGAGCAACGCAAGTCACTGCATCTAATGGTTGAGGCAATCGAACGTAATCCGCCGTATATAACAGACGCTACCCTGCGGAAACCTGGCCCAAGTAGAGTCAAAGTGGACATTACCTTATTAGATACAAATGACAATACGCCGAAGTTCGAGCATGGCAATTTGTATGAGTTCAAAGTACCCATTACTGCCGCAGTGGGCTACTTAGTGGGACAAGTTGTTGCGCTGGATCCTGATGAGGGGCCCAACGGCATGCTGTTGTATGAGCTTCAGCGACCGAAGGGGAGCGGCTATATACCTTTTCGATTGGATACGAAAAATGGCACAATTTACGTCAATGGGCCTTTAAGACGTGGGCGCATAGCTGTGTTTGTGGAAGCGAGTGACCAGGTAGGAAACAAAAACACATTACCATCACATTCCATATGAAAACTGTTTTTGTCTTTAGCCTACGAATCCATCGGAGCGACGTTTTTCTTTGGCCGTCATCACGATAGAGGTCTATGCAACGATCGATGATCAAGTTATTGATTTTGTGGGCGCGCCATATGAGTTTTGGGTAGGCTCCAATGCGCCTCTAGGCACTTCGGTGGGTCAGGTGCGCACAACTCTTATCTATGAGGGGGAAGATGAAATCATGTACGATCTGTTGCACACATACTCCGAGGGTGTTCCCTTTGCGATCGAAGAGCGTTCAGGCATTATAACTGTGATACGGGAATTGTCAGAATTTACGCGAAAGGTGTATCTCTTCGAAGCGGTGGCCAATTATGTGGGTGAATGCCATACTGCATCAATTATTAAGCATTATTAATCTCTTGTTATACACATGCTTTCAGCTCTTTGCCAATTCTACACAAACACTCATTATGTCGAGAAGTTCGCCACCCGTAACTGTTACACCAACGCAGGCAGATATGACCGACGAAGGCGTGCTTATAACCAATGTCACCATTCATGTGGTAATGAAACCCGAGCAAAAAGTTCCATTGCGGCCGGTTATTGAGTAAGTTTAACCTTACCCCTTGGGGGAGTTTAATAATTTAATTGTATCTTTATTATCGCCGCAGAGAAATCAACATGAATGTCATCCACTTCCATATCGAGGAGAATCTAGTTGGTGGCATCATTGGCCAGCTACTCTACAAGAATGGCATCAATGTACTGAATAATGAATTGGGCACTTACCGTACGCTACAATCTACGAGCAATGTGACTATGGGAAGTCGGTTTCGTAGTCGCAGCCGCAGTCGAAACTCCGCGAATGTTTCGCGCATGCGCTCACCTCGACGTCTACTGGGTGACTCGAATATAAAATTGCGATATATTATCGCTAACCAGCAGGAGGTGGTTAACAAAATCAGCATCACCGAAGACGGCACATTGCTCACGCTGACCGGTCTTGATCGCGAGGAAAAGGATCAGTACGATCTTACAGTGATTGTTGAGTACACAACGGGCTTGGTCAGTGGCGCCGGCATATACCAAGTGACCGTTAAAGTCGACGATGTCAACGATAATGCACCCAAATTCAATAGTTTATCCTATGTCGGTCTGATTAACGAAAATAGCGCCAGCGATACAGAGATTTCGGTTAATCAACCAATTCACATTGACGATGCTGATTTGGGGAAGAACGCTGAGTTTCGTGTAATACTGCAGGGCGACTACAGCGATCAGTTCTCCATTGACTTCTACAATGTTAGCCATGAAGCACAAAATAGAAGTCGTCATGCACCGCAAACACCGGCCACTTTCAGTGTCTTCAACTTAACTGATCAGTGGAATGAGGAATTCAAATTCGTGGAAATGCAAAATATGCTCATGCAATCCAATTTAAAGTTGGCGAGCGGTCCATATTTTCGTGTCAGCTACACTGGCAAACGTCCACTCGATCGCGAGAAAGATCAAATTTATAAACTGAAGCTTATTGCCATCGACACTGGTGGCTTATCTACCTATTCACATCTGAACATACTTGTGGCCGACGTGAATGACAATGCACCCATTTTCGAACGCATCTCCGTATTCAAGGAGTCAAAGGTGGAGATCCGTGAATATACGACCGATATGGAAATTTATTTTGTGGACAACTCTGCCGTTCAAACGATGGACGCGATACAATCAGCCATGATTGTACCACCTTATCATATACCAGGCTCCCCCCGTCTCAGTTCGGAGTTTGCTTTCAACAACAATTATACGGATATACGCCAACAGCGTGGTCGACGTTCGCGCAAGCGCCTGGGTCGCGGGGCCGGACAAAAGCCAATAATGAAGTGTCCATTATTTGCCATATATGAAAACACGCCCATTACCACAAAAGTGTTGCAGATCATGGCGAGTGACGAGGACTATGGCAGTAATGCGGTGGTACATTATGAATTGACCGTCGAACATGTGGAACGTCCTATAATAGGCACACAATTTCCAGCGCGCTTATCAGGTGTGAAGCATTTCGCTATTGACAAGCTGAGTGGAGAATTGATGGTCAACTATCCATTGGCGGCCAACTTGGATATGTTACTAAATCTTACCGCCACAGACATCGATGGACTGAAGGACATTACTTGTCTACGTTTTACTGTGGTCGATGTCAATGACCATGCACCGGTTTTCAAAAAGTCGTGGTACAGTTTTGATACCGAAGAAGGTGAATATCAGGACAGTGTCCTGGGTCAAGTGTTGGCAGTAGATTTGGATTACGGCGAGAATGCGAATGTTTCATATAGTCTGAGCGAAGCAGATTTGCCCTTCAAGATCAAAACATTGTCTGGCGTCCTAAAGATCACTGGTATATTGGACCGCGAAGTGCATCCGAAGTATAACTTTCAAGTTATTGCCATCGATAATGCGGAGCCACTTTATCGTATGTCGAGTTCGGTTGATGTTGAAGTTAATGTTATAGATATCAATGACAATAAGCCCGAGTTTATCGGCTACGATGACATTGTAAGTGCGCAAAAGTATATAGCCGATTTGCCAGATCGCACACTAATGCTGCCCATCTACAAGGCTTATTTAGATCGCAGTACCACAGCTGGAATGTTTGTTAAACAAGTAAATGCAATAGATAAAGATTACATTGGCAATGGCAATGGTCTGGTGCTCTATTCCATACTACACCAAGACATACACAATCCCATATTCCAGGTAGATTCGCGAGACGGCACAATAACAACCGTAGCGAGTTTTCGTAGCTACAATGATTATGAACATCTCAATGTAACAGTAGTTGCATCGGATTTAGGCAGTCCAGCACACTCGTCCACTGCCATTGTGCTTATCAATCTGCAAGGACAAGCTGTCACAGAAGCGCCGATAGATGAGGCGGATCTGCACAATGAGCAACGCAACCTTAGCTTATTTCAACACCAGTACCATGAAGTACAAGTACTTGAAAACAACAATGCGCCATTGGAGCTGATAAGAATCAATCTTACTGCTGGTATAAATCCTGAAGTCTTCCGTTGGAGTTTAATTATGGAAGGAGAAGACGAACAAGAATTCGACGCGCAACCACTCTTCGAATTAGATCCGAAAACCATTACACTATACGCTTTAAGGTCTTTCGATCATGAACTGAAAAGCCGATACCAGTTACGTGTGCATGCCGATCGACTAAATCGCGAACCGCGCAACTATGCACGAATATCGTACCCCGTGACAGATGAGCGTGTAAATGGTTTGGATCCAAATGAGTGTCGAATTGTTGTGAATATCCAAGACGATAATGACAATGAGCCTCGCTTTAAGTCCGCTGGTCAAGCCATTATTGCAGTAGTGCCACGCTCGGCTACGTTTGGTTATCCAGTGACAATTGTGAAGGCAATCGACGCAGATGAAGGGGTCAATGCGGAAATACGTTATCGTTTACTAAATGAACCTTCCCGGCTTTTTGGAATTGATGAGCTAACAGGTAAAATACGGCTCGTGGGTACTGTGCCAATGGATGAGCGTGTATACGGGTTCGATGTGAAAGCTACTGATCGTGCCGGTGCGGATGATGGTCGCAGCAGTATTGTAAATGTTTTTGTGTATATCATCGATGAGGCACGGCAAGTACGTATTGTGGTGGCTGGAAAGCCAGTCGAGGTAGAGCGTCGCATCGATGCTCTCATGCAGGCGTTAAGTGAGGCCATACAGATGGATGTACGTGTGCGATTGCTGGAACCGCACGCGGGTGGACTTGAACCGGCGTAAGTGATTTCTTTTAGTAAATAAAATTGTAATAATATTTACAAATGTATATTTTTGAAATATTACAGAACTGACGCCTATATTTATGCAGTGGACTACCGCACAAATGCCATTTTGGAAATGGAGCGACTGCAGGAGTAAGTATTAAATGTCTATGACTAACTGCGGTGGCATGCCGTACCTAAATTTGAGTGATAAATGCTCCGTTTTCTAGTGCCAACGAGTAAGCGTCAAATTGTTAACGTTTTCTCCTTCCTTTCCCTTCCTATTTCACTTTTATGTACTCTTGCTTTCTTCTGTTATCCGCATGCAACCGCAGCATGTAACTCGCTATCGAAAACTACGTACATTTAGATTTGCTTAAACAAAATCTTGTTAAATACCCGCTTCAGAAAAAAAATTGCTTAATTCAGCAGTTCAATTATAAAAGTCCCGGCTAATTAAAAAAACACACCAAGTAAGAAAAAGATGAAAGAGAAGAACATGTTATGTAAGAAACATTGGCAAGGCGGAATTTTAGGACCAAAATATATACAAAGACTGGTTATGCTAAACATTTGAGAAGGAGGAGTTAGACATAGTTCGATTGTCATACATATGTTTTTTTTTTTAAATTAAAATTTTTAAGACGTCAGAGTTTTGTTTAAATCAGTTTTCCAACGATAACCGTTATTGTCTTGTAATGCAAATTTGCCAAATATTTCGCAGTTAAAAGTTATTTCACATATACATACATAAACTCCGAACAATCATACGATGAGATGGTCTAAGAAAGATATCTAAAAAATCAATTTGTTCGAAATTAAAGTATTCCGTTTTATGTAGTCAATTAGTAATTTAAGTAAACAAGCACTGAATTTTATATGTTGGAAAGCATTTTCTATTGTAATATGCAGTGTTGCCAACTCCAATGAACCGAAAATCCCATTCTCCTCTGAAAAACGCCCTGTTTATCCAATTTTTAAATTTGAAAATCCCATTTATGAATATTACATATTAAAAGCTTTTAAAACAGCTTTTAATAACAATATACTGTATATAAAAAGTATTTACGGCAGCCAGCTCCGGTCTGCGGTTTTCACTTTTCTTGCGTTGCACATGGCCTTATGGTTGTCTCTACAGCTATAAACACAGCCGTAATGCGACTATCTTTGATATACAATTTTTTTTTTATCAAGTTAGCAGGCCTGTCTGTGTATTGAAGGTTACAATGCAAAAAATAAAAGATAATTACCCAAAAAGAAAGAAAAATTCATGGACTTTAAAAAAGTGGTTAGTTATTATAAAACTACGTTTATGGAGAAGTTGTCAGCTTATTGGGCGTCCTACCCGTCCCACCAAAATATGTTTTTTTCAACTTAACTTACAAATACGTCAGCTTCCCATTCTTTAAATAAGGTACGTTAAATAAATATTCATATCGAATTAGTAGTATTCATTTTACTCACGAACTATGTGTCCTCGATAGTGACTCCTCTCACCCGTCACAAAATACTGTCCCACCCTTCACTTGCTAGAAGTTTTTTTTTTTTTTAATAATAATGTCATCAAAGCATAAAATGAACCTTAACATTCTATTAGCTACGTTCGAGAAAGCCACTATGCACGAAATGTTTTGATATAGTTTGCCTAAAATTAACAAAGGAATCAGGGTTGCCACTGACGAAAAAAAAATTACCATCCACTTGAGAAAAATCTACCAAATCCGAAAAATATATACCAATAAATTTTAATAGTTATTTAAATAAAAACTATAGTTTTGTTATTTTTTATATATTTTAATTAAAAAATTTTTTTTATTTTTTTTTTTAATTATTGCAATAAGAATTAAAAATGTTTTTAAGGAATTTTTTATTTAACCAATTAACCGAAAGCGGAAGTGATGAAACTAAAGGCAACAACGAAATTTCATAATTTGAAAAACTTAAACTCGAGTTATTATAGACAAATACAGTGACTCAAAAAGGCACTTGGTGATTTTTTTATTATTCGCAATCTTTTTCAAGAACAGTTTTTTGTTTCTTTAACTAAATCCATACAACATTTAGCAAAATTCAAAAAAATTTCGTTCAAATTTCGAATTTTTTACTCTGAATTTTTAGAACAATTTAAGGTATCGAGTTTTAAAGCAAATAATACTTGAGTATAGCTCACAATGTGCTTCCCGTTGATGTGTTTTTGTCGCCAGTCTTTTGTGTTTTTTTTATTTAACAATTTCTATTGATAAACAATTGCGTTGATTTAATTTTTTTGTGAACAGTCATAGTGCGTCATTACATACCTGTAAATTTTTTCCTTATAGGTATTTAAATAATCATTTAAAATATTTAGGCAATCAAAAGCTCCTCGGGATTCCAGTAAAATGAGTTTTGAATGGAGCACGATATGTTCGCCTTATATCGATATACATTTATAGTTACTTATGTAAGTATATAAAAAGTATGCAAAGAAATTTATAATATAAAAATAACTACGAAAAATAAATCGCGAACGAAGAGTACGACAAAAATCTACCAAATGCGAAAAAAATTTACCTTTTTACCAACCCAAATTTTTTCTACCAATTTTGGTAACAATTTACCAAAGTGGCAACCCTGAAAGGAATCCAACAACACAGAGAGGCGGGTGTCGTCGTTGTCTTGGGAATGAAAAGTTTCTGTGTATATTGTGTATATTATATACATAATTAAGTTTTATACTTCACTGAATTCAGATGTTAATAGTTTGGAACCTGCCAAATTAAGGGTTAAAGAGAAATTACATTACATTTTGAGAAAAAACGAGTTTAAATGTCCCACCTGCGGCCACTTGCGGCCGCTGTGGTGTAGTGGTAAGCAGTGCGCGCTTTCACTCCGCAGCGCCTGGGTTCAAACCCTGGTCAAAGCAACATCGCAAAAAAATACCTTGAAATTGCTAGGATATGATTGAATAAAAAAATTATTTACATGATTTGGTGCAGTGTAGAGTAACAATATGGGTATCAATTAAAAGGAAATTCTCTGTAGAATTGAAAAAGAATATTTAATTTTTTGGTGCACAAGGACGAATAAATGTTGAAAATGTCCTTTTAAATCTTTATCCTTGAATGTCCTTGGAAATTTCCAATATTTATTTTTGAGAAAAATATACATATGCCAACTACCACATCCTCGACTTTCGCCCTTCTAACTTTATTAGTTTTAGATAAAAAAAATTGTACACTTCTCTTTATAAGATATTGATAGTTACAATATACACAAATGAAGATACTGGAATCATTATTATGGAAGCAGGTATGCGCTCTAAAAGAGCAAACTAAAATAGTTTAATTGTTTTGTATACAAGGGCATAGCCAGCCTTTCACCTAGGAGGGCAGGAGTTTATATAGAGGGAAAAAATGTTTTTAATACATTTTTTATTGTGTATATAAGTAGAAACTGTAAGTCTTAAGAAAGTATACGTTTTTTGGTATCCTTTAGAACGATACCAATTTGTTTTAAATCGGTTAGTAATTGTTTTGTTCAATTCTTTTTTTTATAAAAAAGTTTAAGTGTTTTTTCTCAAATTTTAATATACACAATGTTATCAAATTTTAAAAAATCGCTTAGTAATTTTTTTTTGTTAAATTCTCTTTTTTTAAGGTATTTTTTCCTTTTAAGTGTTTTTTCTCAAATTATTATATTACGAAGTATCCAAATACTCATATCAGAAGAAATAAGGTTATTTGCGTTTACAACGATATACATTTTTTAAAAGTCGTTTAGTAGTTATTTTGTTTAAAATCTTTTTTTATAAAAAAAGATATTTTTCCCTTATAAAAGTTTTTTCTAAAATTTTTACTTGCGAGGTATACAAATATGCATATCGGAAAGGGGGTTTAAACTCGTTTACAACTGATTATTTTAAATCAGTTCAAAATTTTTTGAAATATAAGCTTTTTAATTTTTCGAAGACTCGACATTTGACCTCCTATATAGCACCAGTAATATATCTTTGCACAAAAAAGTTATATACCATTTAAATAAGAGCAAAATGCGGACTACGTCTATATTTTTAGTTTTTTAGTTATTTACGTATAATACATAATAAAGAATAATTTTTTACCAAAGGTCTTGTTTCCAACTTTGAAGGCCCAAAACGGAGAATTTACTTTTTTGCCTATGACCCAATCTCTTAAAAAAAATTGATTTGGTTCAATACCCAGCACGGTGCTGTACAGTGTAATGATTCCAGTATCTTCATTTATGTATATTGTAACCAGGGCCGTAGCCAGAATTTTTCGGTCGGGTTCTGGCAAAATTTTTTTTTTAGTTTCACTTTTATTTCAACTTGTTTTGAATAAAAGAAAAGTACTGATAAAAATAAAATATTTCACACAAGCAACAAAAAATATAATCGATAATCGCATGAGGCTATTGCTTGAAAATTTGGAAATGCGCTTAGTGGCATTGTGCTACTATGATAGCACGGCCGAGTAATCATAGCCAACTTATGTACAGTAGTCGAACAAATTATAGCCGCACCAAATTTTCACAAGCTTTAAAATATTATTTTTGCTGTTATTTAGTGTTGGTTAGTTTTTTATAGTTCATTCTTTAAAAGCACCCATATAAATAAAAGTTTAAAGGCAGTGTCACACGATTGGGTATTTGCCAAAATTTGGTGCAAATCGTATCCCAATTGTGTGAACACCTAAAATATTTTTCTTCATCCCAATTACGAAAATTAATTTGTTGAAAATTTTCTATAGAGCATCGCTGTAATGTGCCAATCTTTCGACTAAAAACAAAAATACATCCCATTTTTTTTACCAATAGCAAAATATAAAAATGTACAAACCTGTACAAATGCACCAAATGAGTGACACTGCCTTAAAATTTTATGCAATTTAAAAAAGATTCAAAAAATTTTTGTCACAATTATTTAAATTCTGAGTATGCAGTTGTGTAGCCCATTGAATTCTAGTAGAATAAAGTCAAGTTTCAAATGGCTAAATATTTCAGAATCTTTAAAAAGGTTAAAAATTTGGTTGGGGGTCAGAACACAAATTTGGTATGGTTGCCCTTCATTGAAAATGGGCGAACATTAATAACATTATTATGAAATTTTTGGAAAATGGGCATAGCACAGCCCACTAATTATGAAATGCTGTATCTCAGTAGCCGCTTCAGCAATCCCTCCCAAACTAGGTACGAGGCTTGGGTAGGGCCTAGCTAAGAACTCTGTGGAAAATCTTTTAAATCGGGTCATAACCACGCCCACCTGCCATATAACGGTAATTTACAGAAAAACGAAAACTGCCATAAATCAGCTGAGGCTAATTCACTTAAAATCGATGACTGCAATCACCACTTAACGGAAAATAAGTTTATTAGGGGTCTTCATCTAAAGTAATAAAAGGATAAATTGCTTAAATTTATCAGTTTATCAACATTCTTTCATTAACGCACCTTGGTAAATCTGGTGTACAAAAATCTCGTGTCACGGTGTTTGTGGTCGAACTCCTCCTAAACGGCTCTGCCGATCTTTATGAAATTTTTTGTGTATATATAATAGGTCTGAGAATCGGATGTAAAGTATATTTCAAACCGGTAGGCACAGGAGGCGTGGCACCTCTCATACAAACCGAATTTTTCATATTGCATATCTCTGGAAGTGTTCATGGTAGAGTATTCGAACATGGTATGGAGAGATATGAAATCAATCCCATACTCTTAGAGAAAATTGGAGCTATTTGAAAAGTGGGCGTGGCGCCTTTTTCTAGGTTATTTAAGACGGCAATGGAAATATGACTTTTGCCAACCACCAATTCGTAATATTAGAAGATAAATGCGTCACTGCGTGAACGTGTTCGGTTTCACCCGAACTTATACTTCTTTACTTGTTTTATTCTACATAGCATTGCATTTTTTAAATAATTTTTGGAATTAATCATATCTTTGAAATTACAAAATCCTTTAAAATAAATACTGACTACAGACAGAAACAAGTAAGAGCAGCGCTGTCTTCGGCTATGCCGAAGGCTTCATACCTTTCATGAACATCTGCAAATTTTACTTTGACAGATTACTGCTTTTGAATACATCTGCATACATCGATAGAGGAGTTACATACTTATATAAAAAATCGCATCTAAACAATCAGAGG